>NW_006432945.1:4257958-4391737 GCF_000325575.1 Pteropus alecto
AGGGAAAAGACTGAGTTCAGCCTTGACAGATGGAATTTCAGGTACCTGTGGCCTCTTTGAATTGAAATATCAGAGGAGCAGTTGAGTGAACAGGCTCTTGCTCGGGAGCCCTGTCCAGGAGAGCAATATAACATTTGAATATCGTTCACGTAAAGAAGGAAGTCCTGGAATTAGGTAAGACCATGCAGAGTGGAGAGTAAGTGGAGAGAAGGGCTCAGGACAGAACCTTGAGAAAAACCAGTTTTAAGGAGCAATCTGAGGAATGGAAACTACAAAAGATATTAAGGAAGAGATAGTAAAGAAATTTGACCAGTTCTAAGAAGTGATTCTGAATCTTTTTCATTGTGTCTAAAAATTACATTTACATTTAATTGTTTTATCCATTTATCTTTATCATAAAATATTTCAGATATTCAAAGAAGTATAGACTAGAATAATATAACAAACATTTTAATCTGAGGAATGGAAACTACAAAAGATATTAAGGAAGAGATAGTAAAGAAATTTGACCAGTTCTAAGAAGTGATTCTGAATCTTTTTCATTGTGTCTAAAAATTACATTTACATTTAATTGTTTTATCCATTTATCTTTATCATAAAATATTTCAGATATTCAAAGAAGTATAGACTAGAATAATATAACAAACATCCATGAACCCCACTCCTGCTTAAGCAATCTGAAGGTTCTCCATGCATCCCTCTTCATCACTCTCCCCACCTTTCTTTCAGGGGTAACTTATTCTATAATCCCCATGCTTGTTTTTATAGTCTTAGGACACCTCATGGTGTCATCATGCAAAAGAAAACACTCTCTTTCATTATTACTGGGACACGAACCTCAAATTCCAAAGAAATGAGTATCTACAAATTGCCTTTCAAAGAGAGGGCAGGTGTGCTTCTATATACCAAACACCACTCACGTTTTGATTGCTAAGTGTAACCAGTTATCAATTCATTGTCTCTCAGCTCCAAACCCAGCCTCCTTTGCTCTACTTTGCAGGGCCGAAGCTGGGTGCTGTTACAAATTTTCTTTGCCAGCTGGTGCAACATTACCCTTGCCAGTAGAGGGCGCAGAAAGGGCAGGCCAGCAGGCAGAGGCCACTCTTCCTGGTTCTGGGGTGCTTCTTCCTTCTTCCCACTGCCCTGTGGTCAATAACTTGCAGGCTGTGCAGTGGCGCTCATGCTCCAGTGGGTTTCCCTGACACCCCAGAAGTCTCACTGGTGCCTTACCTGCCCCAGGAGATAGTTTTGAGCCTTTGAGCCATCTAGCCCTGGCATACAGTACTGCAGCCTTCCACCGTCCAATGCGGGGTGAAGGGGATCACAGCCACAGGCTCCCCAATGAGGTTTCTTCAGAGTTCTCTTTAAGCTTTCGTAATAACTCCTTGTCACCATCAATCGTTCTTAATATAAACTTTTCTTATGCAAACTGCCATGTAGATTCTGTCTCCTCACTGAATCCTGGCTAATACAATGAGCAGAAGAAAGAACACTCACTTGTGGCCACAGACTCTGAGTTTGCACTTAGTGATGAGACAATGGAAAGTCATTTTATCTTTCTGAATTTAAATTCTTTATCTATTAATTGGGAATGGGAATACCTTTTCTACCTCCTACCGGAATTGTTCCTGGAGTCACCCTGGATAATAGATGAGCTTTATTAAGGGGTAGAACATAGGATACGCATTCGGTCTAAGTCCAAGTAGGGAAAACTGAAGTGTTGGGGGAGAATAAAAGAAGATGAAGTAGAAAAGCATTGGGGGCAAGACGCTGATTGGCATTTATGGCTTCACGTCACCTGAATTCTCCTTTCTCTGTCCCTTCTGCTCAGTGGAGTGAAAAGAAGCAAGACTCTGAGAACACGGAACTTGAAGAAAACACACTAAGTTCTTTCCTTTAATGATCTTGGAAGTCCAGAAAGAAATAGCATTATATGATGCTCCCTGGAGCTGAGTAGTTTACGGGGTGTGGTGCCAAAGAAACATAAGAACTGAGTACAAACTACAGGGACTTTTGATTAATCTGAAATTCCGGGTGAACTGATATAGCTGCAACAAAGATCAGAGACAAAGATTCTAAATTGTACCTTAGGATTTTATCATTTTAATTTTTTTGCTTAAAAATTATCTATTTTTTGGAGCTATATTATATTTATGTTTTAATATCAAATTTTGTTTTACCAAAAGAGGAAACATTGGAGCCTATTGTTCAGAATGTGTTTCTATGGCCTGACACCTAGTGGCCAAATATCTAAATTGCAGGCTTAGTTTTTTATTTTGGGGCAAAGCAGGCTGTGGGCTATAACTATGGTAATCATATGCAGAGGTTACAGACTGTAGCTAGCAACCATATAGCTGAGATTTTTCTGAGAAAGTTCTACTTTTGTGCAGTTTTATTTTTTTCATTTAGTACAATTTTTTAAATGCACAACAAAAAATATAATTTTATTTAATATCTATTAGAGTATTCATATAAATAAAGTCATCACGTATCCTGAGTTTCTTTTTGTTCAGAGAATATCGTCTAAGTAGGTAGATATGGCAGAAAGTCTAGGACTGGGCTATTCCTTCTGTAGGACCTTCCCCTTCTCGATCCTTAATTTACTTATTCGTAAAACAATAGGGGTTGACTTGTTTAGTGACTACAACTTTTTTTTATAACTGCGACTCATATTGAAAATCACTTTTACATTACGTTATTTCTCTTTCTCTCTCTTTTTCTCTCGCACACACCTCGAATATTTCATGAAACAATGCCCAGCCTTAGTGAATGCAATGCATTTGGTTTTATTCCATGCCACGGCGCTCCATTCTAGCCTATTCATGACAAAACTTACAAACTGATGGGTTGACAGCCGCTAACTTTGTGATCTACAAATGGGTCTTGACCCAGTTTAAAATGCAAAAAAATAATCTCTAACAATCTATGTCCGTGAGACCATTTGCTTCTGGATAATAAAATCTCCACACAATGGGTCCCTTACAACCCTTACACCTGCCTCAGCCCCAAGCATTTGCCTTCAGCAAATTCTGAGCCACTGAGAAGCAACTCTGAGTATGGAATAGGTGCCCCATTCCCACTAGTTCATGTTATTGGGAATTAGTTTTGTGCTCAAATTCTGGCACGCAGTGCGCCTCCCAGACAGGTCGTCTTCTTGTTGGGCTTCTGCCTTGGTTTCCTGTGCCCTGAAGGCCTAGCTTCCGTTCAGTTGTGGAGGTTGGACCCTGGCTGTGTCCCATTCCATTGTGGACAAACCTTCCAAGAAGCATAATGATACCACCTGTTTGGCAGTTGGGTGTTTTTGATTCTGACGTCTTTCCTGAACATACCTTTCTTTGGGTATTCTGATTCTGACTGCGGGCCTCCCTAACCAGGACCGAGTTTCCCTCTTCTTTCTGTCATGTGAAGATCCCAATAAACTCATGCTCTAGCCAGGTAGATGGTGGAGTGCCAAACCCATGAATTTATGCGGTTTTGCGTTTTAGAGACACACAATGGATGATGGCTCATTTAACTTTTAATTTGCCTATTAAAATTTCCTGTGAAGCAGTTGCAATTCTGTAAACAATCACATATACCATGACAATCAACCTTCAAGAATCATGAAATGACTCCATTTTTAAAATAACTCCCCTTTGTAACATTAAAACATATTTTTCCTTCTCTCCCTACCCCTTGTCTCCACAACTGGTTTTATAATAACAGGATTTTTTATGTAATTTCTGAAAGTGGGTGCAAATCTCTTTTTAGCCCAAAGAAGTTTGTTAACATATTTTGGGGACCTTGCATTTCATCTCTAACTCCTCTAAGGGAGTTATTTCAAAAAAAAAACCCAAGAAGAACTGGGGCGAGAGCTCAGGGAGAACTTTCTGACAGAGGGACGTTGTGGAGTGTTTCTTTTAAAATAACAATGATAATAAAAAAATATTAGTGATAATAATAATAAAAGTAATAATAAAAGATTAATAATAATAAAAATAGCAAAAATAGTAAAAATAAAATAGTAATAATAAAAAATAATGGGGCGGAAAGTTGTTCTAATCTGAGGGCTGGAAAAGGAAAGTTAAATGACTTCTGAAGGTCTGATCCAGCCCCAAGATTCTTTTTGATGTGATTGCTCTGTCCCTTCCAGCTGTCCGTTTTTGAGTTTTTGATCCGAGGCTTTGCCTGCTGGAGTCCTGAGCTCTGAGTGAGAAACTCCCAGCTCTACAACACCGTTGGCAATGTGGGACCTTGCACCAGCTGGCTGACCTATTGTGCTCTCTGGGGATTCCAGACCAGGACTGATTTGCTTTGATTATCGGGCTTCCGGGCAAGGCCAATGGGCGTGTGGAGCTGATGAACCCCTTGCAGGGATCTCCTGCCTCCATTAGTTAACTCATTAGGGGCGTCCCGGGCATTCTCTCCCACTGAGCAGTCTGCCTTTCACCTTGTCCTTTTTGCATTTTTCACTGTTTATGCATGGTTGATTGAACATCTCAGTTCTGCAACTGACCATCTCCTCAGAGCTCAGTCTAATTAGTGAGTTCCTTAGGTATGGTTCAGGTTAAGTAGGAGCCTGTTTAATTCCTTTTGGTTACAGCGGTCCCCTGTTATCCCTGGGGAGTACATTCCAAGACTCCCTAGTGGATGCCTGGGACTAGAGATAGTAATGAAACCAATGTATACTATGTTTTTTTCCCCCTATACACACATAGGTTTTCACTTAAAAGAAGCACTTCATAACTTCCCTTTGGCATATCTGCATTGGCAGCATCACTACTCTTGTGCTTTGGGTCATTATTAAGTAAAATAATTGTTACAGGAATGCAAAGCACTGTGGTATCGCGGCAGTCAATCTGAGACCCCAGATGCCACTAAGTGACTAACTGGTGGGTAGTGTATCCAGCCTGGATAACAGTGGACGGTGGAACACTTTATCACGCTGCTCTGAGCAATTGCAACTTACCGTTTATTTCTTGAATTTTCCGTTTAATAGTTTTGGTTGACTGTGGGTAATTTCAACCGTGGAAAATGAAATCACAAATAAGGGGAGTAGGATCTACTGTACAGAGTGAACGAGCAAGTACAGTATTCTAGATATAGTAATAAATAATTTAAGGGGAGGATGATCTTAATTTAATATCTGCATGGCCACTGCAAGGAACAACTGGATCAAGAACTTATTTGCTGGGTTTGTATATGAGTCCCCAAATTCATAAATAGGAAGATATTTATAGGACTCTTGGCTTTCTCCTGAACCACATTCAACTTTTGTGAACATTTTATCTCTTATTTGATGAGATATTTTTATAACAGTAATGTACGTCCTGAAATCATTTTATAAATTGCTTTTATTTGTATTTATGTATACATATTTTTCTATGTAGATACCGTATTCCTGGTATAGAATCAGGCCACTAATGAACTAAACTTTTAAATTCATCTCAAACTTTTTTTCTAGGAAGATTCATCACTTTCCTTTTAAATTTCAGTTGTTATTTTTAAACCCCTGAACAAGACATGAGTTTATTCTTGTTAAACAGTACAGACAAAGCTAAAGTTCTCCTGGCTTGAAATTTATTTGATTTTGTTAATCGATGTCACTCCAATAATTTTTAATAAAAAAAAAAAGTCAAAATAAAGTCTTCTGGACAACCACCCCAGACCCATTCTTTTCGCTAGAGATGGCCACTGTTAAAAATTTCGAGTATATCATCTGAGACCCTTTCTAGGGCATTATTGGAAGGGCACAGACTCTGGAAGCACCTGCTTGGGTTTGGATTCCAATCTTGTCACCAGCTGAGTGATTTGGGCAAGGTACTTAACTCTATGCCTCAGTTTCCTCCCCTGCAAAAGTCGGGACAATAATAATACCTATTTCCTAGGATTTTTGTAGTATTAAAAGAGTTAATTTGTGTAAAGCACTTACAACGCTATCTGCCAAAGTAATTGATCAAAAGTGTTACATTTATGTATTTATACATAGTCTAGAAAATTATAATGTTCTATAGACATGGTACCATATTATATATACATTTCTATAACTTACTTTTTAGAAACTTTTCATATTAGCACAATTAAATATAACATCACTTTTTTTAACCGCCGCATAGTTTTTCATTGTATGTACATAGCAAAATTTACTTAGCATCGCCTATTGATGGATAATCATATTACTTTCAATTCGTTGCTCTTGCTAACAAAGCTGTAATGAATACCCTTGTTAAGTGCCTCCTTTTGCATGTGTATGGTTTTGTATTTCTCGGGCAAATACTGAGATCTGGAATTACTGGGTTATAGGCTATACGTATTGTTGGTATTGTCGTGGTGTGTGTGTGTTTGCTCTTTGGGATATTAATAGGCTTGCTTTTATGCTGACTTACACATTTACCTTGACTGGTATTGTTTATTTCATCTCGTACTTCTGTGCTTCCACACAGACGTGTGGGATCGTCTTTAGCACAAAGAACTTCCTTTAGTGTAGTCCAGAAGTGCTCTTGGTGAATTTACTTGGCTTTTCTCAGCTCTGGCTTATTTGAGAACATTTCTTTTTGCCTTCATTTTTTCTTAAGATTTTTATTTTGCGATCTTTATGGATTCACATGTACAGTGGGATCCTGTGTACCATTTCCTCAGTTTCCACCGCTAGTAAAACTATGATACTGAAGCCTGAGATTTCCACGAGGATCCACTAGCAAGGATGTGAAGTATACAACTCATGGGAGCGTACACTGGCACAGCCACTTAAGAGGACTTCTGTCCCATAGTCGTCAGTCACTGTGGCAACAGTTAATGCTATTCTGTTTCCTCTATCCATGAGCTAGAAAAAGATGAAGTCAGAGAGGTAACAGGAGGCTAGACTGTGTAGGCCCTTGTGAGCCATTTAAGCCACCGCAGGCCATTGTAATCAGTGATAACATAAATAATCAATGTTATAAATGGGTGTTGATTTGGGGGGACATCTACCGAAATAATTATATTGGTTTTTTTCCTTTACTATATTAATGCAATGGGTAACATTAATAAATATTTAAAGCTTGAGCCATTTGTACATTTATAGGATAAAATTATCTTGATTATGACTCATTATTTTTAATATGCTGCTAATAAATTGCTAATATTTTATTTAGGCCTTTTGTACATCTGTTCACAGGTGACATTGGCTTAGAATTTTATTTTCTTGTGTTGGACTTGTCCATTTTTGGTATCAGAGTTACGTTAGCTTTATAAAATGAGTTTATTAGCTCTCCATTTTTTTTCCATGTTATACAGTATTTGGTATAAATTGGGTGTTTTCTGTTCTTCGAATGTTTGGTAGAATTTTTCCAAAGGTTATCAGTTTATCGATGTTTATATTTCTTCTTGAGACTGTTATAATTTATGGTTTCCTATATAATCATTATTTTTAATGTACATTTCCAATTTATTGGCATAACATTGTACATAGTATTCTCTTATAATTAAAAAATTATAGCCATAGCTAAATATCTTTTTCCATTCATTTGTAGTTTTCCTTCTTTTCTTGGTCAGACTCAACCAATTTACTTTTTTTGCTTTTTTCAAAGACTTAGCTCTTAGTTTTATTGATCAATGTTTTTTTTTAATATTATCTTTCATTAATTTATGGATTTATCTTAACTTTTCTGCTTTATCAGGTTTATTTATTTTTTCTTTTTTAGATTTCTAATTAGTTTATCAACAATTTTATTGTCTATCAAATGCATTAAGGCAATTTCTTAATTCATTTAGAATACATGCCACTGGTTTCCATATGTCGCGTTTTATTTGTTCATTTCTAAATAGTTTGATACTTGTACATTATTTCTTCAAGTTAAGATTTTTTTCAGAAATGTATTTTAATTATTGGCTGGATTTTTTGGGGGGTGTGCCACCTACTTCTTCCTTCAGATTCAAGACATTCTCTCAAGTGCAGGGAATGTGGCTGCCAATAGGTCACAGCTGAGTCTTTCTTCAGCTATCACCTTCAGCCAAAGGTAGGTGCTCATCAAAGTCACACCCCTACTTGGGTATTCAGGACAGCTCATATCCAGTGACTTGCTGATGAGGGGTACGAAGGCCTGAATTTCTTGCCTCGATTTGGTATGACTTTGAGGTGCAGTCTCAGATCCAGAATTCTCTGTAGGACTGGCTGAGACCTGTGTTATCACCGCAGTGCGGTTCGACTTCTCCCTCCTCCCAGTCCTGCCCCCCTCAGCCTCCCACAGGGATGGCTCCGAGAATACTGCTCAGAACTCTCCCGCACACAGATATCCACCTCAGAGCCTGTTTCCTGGGGAGCCTGATCTCCGACAGGACTATCTCCAGGTTGCTATTTCTAATATAATTTACATTAATGAACATTTTTTCTCATGCGTATGTATGAGAGTTTCTATACCTGAAAGTGGAATCACCAGGTTAAAGGGAATATGCGTCTTGAACTTCACCGGACATTGCTAACTAGTTCTCTGAAATGGCTCTGCCAGTCGACCCTCCCACGAGTCATGTACTTCACACCCTGGCTAATACTTTATATTGCCAGCTTTTTATTATAGCTTTCCTAGGTCACTCTATTTGTATCTCTCATAGATAGATTATAGGTAGTTAATGAAAAAAAAAATGATTAGCGAATCTCCAGCTTTTAATAGGTTAATTCTAGCTCTTCACTTTCATTAATAATATCATATTAGTTCAAGAGATATAGTTAAGAGACATAGATAGTTCAAAATATAGAACCAGGAGTCAGGAAACCTAAATTCTAATCCCTATTTTGCCCAGATCAACTCTATGGCCTAGAGTCAGCTATTCATCCTCTTTGGACATCGTTTTTCTCTGTTAAATGTGGAAGTTGGATGAAGAGAATCTCCTAGGCCCCATCTGCTCTGACAGCAAATGGTCCCTCGAGTTCAATCCCTACCCCTCCTTCCACCACCATCTTCACTTACCACTGCAGACCTTAGGAACTATCCTCTCTCTTCTTAGAAGAAATCTTTTGCTTTTCGTGATGATCAGGGGGGTGGGGTCAGGCTTAAGGTAGGAAGATGCCCAGAAATTGGAGTGGGGAGGGCAGGGTGGGTGTCTCCCCTCTCTTTGCTATTGCACTCCCCGCCCCCCAGCTCTAATTCTGACCCCCACTTACTGATCTGGAGATGGCGGTCAATGCTCGTTCTTTTTTAATGGTTCTTACTTCGTTCTACTTTGAGATAACTTACAAACTAAGTAACAAAGATCTGGTCCTTTAAAAGGTAAGGTTTTATATGGATCACTATTTCTTGAAATAGTACTTAGTGCTGCTATTTTGGTAACTGTGGGATAAAAGCTGAAGAAGACCGTCTTTCTTCTCAAAGCACACGGTCTGATGGCAAGATCAGGTGCATGCTGAGTGCTCTAGGTGTGGCCAGGAATGAAGGCTTGTCAGTCCTGCGGTTGCCAAAGGCTTATGGGTCCTTACTGAGGAGATGGAGTTTGAGGTGGCACCAGAAGAATGGCGAGGAGAAAGAAGGGACTAGTCAATGCGATCTATTCTGCTTCTGAGTGTGCGTCTTTCATGCTTCTGAATCATGTGGAAAAATGAATAGAAGCTAAAATTACAGTCAGCTTTTCAGATGCTTTAAGGCCCGTGGATTCTGCTCTAGATAAGCCCTAGTGTCACCCTTATGTATCTTTATCATCAGCAACACTTTTTATGGTTCATAGTCTTAGGATCCTTCCTTCTGTGGTTTCGGAGTAGAGATAAAAATGTAAGGGGGCGCTTCTGAAGGGGTTCTAGTTTTCTCCAACAGGCAGGTCAGAGGTTTCACAGGAGAAGATGCCCAGTCGTGAAAAATAGATGGCTACATGTCCTGTCTACAGGACAGGACACGGATTTAACAGAAGGCAGGCCCAAGAGCCTTAAGGAAATGAACCCCAAACTATCTTTTTTTCTACTAGTCTCTTTTAGACTTTCGTTTTTACTTTTGTGTGCTTGAGTGTGAAATTTCATATTGGCAGCAGAATTGATCACCTCCAGGCAGGTGTCCATGTGCCCAGAGCCCACTGATAAAGGGGCAGAAGGAGGAAGTGGAGATACTGGGAATTGACGAAGGAACATATGGAAAGAATCAATACAAATTATACCAACCGAATTGGAATTTCAGTGACAAAGCAATGTTTAATCAAAATGGCTGGTCAGTTTTCATCTCTGATGGAAATGTCATCCAACAGTTGCACTTCTGGGAATAATGCCACAAACAATTATAGAAAATTGACTTTATACCTGAATTTCCAAATGCGAAGGAAAAGTTCCAGGCACCCGAATTCTCAAGCACAAAAATACCCAGATGAAATGATCTGGAACAAGGTATCAGCAAATTGTGTTCTTTGAAGCAGTACATCAACATGTGCGAGATGGAACCCAAGTGGAGTGACCAGTCTGGATGGGGTTCATCAGGGAAGATTTACATGTTTTTAGGCAAACGAAGACCTAGAAGTTGAGACAAGGGGTTGAAGACAAAGGGTAAATTCCAAGGGGTGGTGTCCGCTCTCTTTGGTGGTGGTTTTGGATCATGGAGATCCCAGCTGATCATCTTCCCATCTCCATCTACCCGTGTTCCCCTAGCCTGAAGGTTGCAGGGGGAGAGGTTTTTTCCAGGTTATTCTTCTCTGGAGCCCAACTTCATGTGAGTTGGAGAACAAAGCCTCTTGGTGTCCTCTTTAGCATTTGTTTCTCCAAAGGTTGATATTTCATTCCCAGCATTAACATATCAATGCCACCAACAAGCATACGTTTTTCGTTAAATTGCTTTCAGTTGGAAGAGCTAACATGCCCTTGTAATGGCATTAAATGTGAACAATTATGAAGAAAGGGAACATACAATTTATTCTCTCTTTCAAGACCTCAGGCTAGATTACCTTGTTCTCCTAACAGGTGAGAGTCCTTTCACCCAATATATTAGACATGGATAAATTGCTTCTATTTCAGGCTATTTTGAATGCCTTTCCCCTCTGTTACCTTTCCCATTCATTTGTATTTGGGGCGTAATGTTAACTCTCGATCATAGACACTAGACGAGGGGAACTGTATCACAAGTAATAGGAAATGGAAGATAATCCAAAAGGTGTTTTCATTTGGCTTTGAAATATCCATATATACTTACCTTTGAATGTGGCGATGTTTGACATTCCAGAAATTTATTTCAAACTAAATGAGGAAGCCAGACTGGGAAGACTTCATGCTCCTGGTACTAAGAGGCTATGTCCAATTTCTCTTCCTGCCAACCTCAATTAATTCCACCGTGCAACTCACTTCAAGCCGTGGAAAAGCATGAAGGATTCTCAGACTCATTGACATTTTACGTTTAGCCAAACCTGTGCTGAAGCAGGGAAGGAGTTAAACAGGCCAGTTTCGGTAGGTTTTCGGAAGTAAACAGACTTGAGCAATCAATAGAACCGTGGTTAATACAAATGTAAGAATTAATCCATAAAGAGCCTATGTCTGAGGTTCCAACAGAGCAACTTTCCAAATATAGAAGGAATTAATCCAGATCAGTACTTTCGAGTTTATTATGCAACAGACACGCCGATTATTCTAGTGGATATAAGATTAAAAAACCCACAAGCAAACATCTATTGTGCCTATAAAGACTTAAATGACCTAGCCCATGCCTATCTCGTTATCCTAATCTGTCCCTCGCTGCCCCTTGCTGGCTATGTGCCAGCTCTACCCGTCCTCGTGTTTTCTTGACCATGCCAGGTCTTTCTGGAGTTAGAGCCTTTGTTCTTTGGTTTCTGTTGCCTCTGCCTGGAGTCCTTCTAGATCCTTCTCTTCCCATGGCCCTCAGCTCTAGTAGCCCCACCTCAGAGAGGCCTTCCTCAGCCTTCTATTCTCAAATTCATCCCCTTTTGTGTTTTTCTGTCTTAGAAGCCTCTCCCTTTTGTGTCAGTGTGTTCGTGTCCTTTACTAGAATGGAAGCAACCTGCGGGTAGGGACTTTCTTGCTCAATGTTGCTACTCCAGCTCCGAGCTCAGAGCCTGGTTCACGGAGATGCACAATATGTATTTTGGAGTCAGTCAGTCAAAGCTGAATAAGATCTGCTGTGAAAGAGCTCACAGTCTAGTTCTGAGTGGTAGTAAATTTGAAAACAGTAATTACTGTCAGTTACTTCAAACGTTACTGTCAGCTTCAATTTTTTTAATAGCATGACCAATTTTCAGGATTTTAAAAAATTACATTTTTTGGTCTAGAAAGATTCAAATCTTTTTTTGTTTATATTCCCACCTACCCCTCTCTCCCCACTACTGACTTATTTTGAAGCAAATTACAGACATCACACAAGGACCAGGATTGGGGGGATGCAAGTGAAGAGTCTAGGGTGCAATGTCATAGAGGACCTTGACCTAGCTGCTGACTGAGCCTTTGCATTACCAGAGGACCTGACCCCAGCTGGTACTGCATCATATCATTTCACCAGTAAGTATTTCAGTATATATGTGTCTGTATAAGACAAAACTTCTTTCATTAAAAACACAGATACACACATAACGACATTACCATTATCACACTTGAAAATAATAATTCCTTAATATCATCAGATGTCTAGTTTGTGTTCAAATTTTCCTAATTATTTGTTTAGTTGGTTTGTTGAAGAATTCAAACGAAGTCCATGCTTGGTTGACATGGCTCAAAGCAAGTCTCTTTCAATCCATTGGTTTCCCATTTCTCCTTTTGTAATTATTTTTGTTTTGGATCTTCCTTGTGATTTATGGGTTAAAAGAAAAGCAGGGGCTTTGTCCTGTAAAGTTTTCTACATTTTTAATTTTGCCAGATGCAACTGTGTGATATCATTGAACACGTTTTTCTGCCTCCAATATTTCTGTAAACTGGCAGTTAAATCCAACGGCTTGGTGAGTGTCTTAGTTCAAGGTGCTATAACAAAGTGCCATAGACTGGGTGGCTTATAAACAAGAGGCATTTATTTCTCACAGTTCTGGAGGCTGGAACTGTGAGATCGGGGCACCAGCACGGCTGGGTCCTGGTGAAGGCCCTCTGCCGAATTGAAGACTGCCGACTGTTTGCTTTATCCTCACGTGGCAGAAAGAGCTGGCTGGCTCTCTGGCCTCTGCTTTGAGGGGCACTAATTCCATCCATGAATTACAACTCCACTCAATTACAACTCCTGACAACTCCACTCTCCCAACCTAAATGCCTCCCAAACACCATCGCATTGGGGATTAGGATTTCAACACATGAATTTTGGAGGGACACAAACATTCAGTCCATTGCAACGAGATTCAGTGTTTTTGCAAGGGTACGTCATAGATGATGTCCTTCTATACCTCCACCCAGAGCACACGATGTCTGATCATCTTTCTCTTTGTGATGTCAGTAAACTTTGAAAATCATTGCTTAGATTCATTACTTATTAGAGTTATAAAATGATGACATTCAAATTTTACTATCCTTCCTTTATTTGACAACTGCAATATGTCTAGAAAGAGGAACATCTCAACTATTTGTTTACTTTGAGGTGCAGTGCTTACAGAAAAAGGCAGATAAATTCTTGATTCTTTCTCTTTATGTACTGGTTTTCAGAGTGTGGAGATGATTTTGTTTTATTCTCCAGAGGTGACCCATGAGGCAGTGGTGGTGCTGTTTTGCATCATCAGGAAATGATGGATTTATAATATGTTTGGTGTATTTCAATAAAGTTCCAGCTTTTTGCCATTGGATCCCCTTTAAGTCAGCACCTGAGTCCTTTTGACAAGACTGGTAGTCCTGCTGGTTGCCTGGTGTGACTAGTCGTTCTAGGCTCATCTTGTATATTTTGTACCCCAGACCTAGAATTGGCCACTGCACTAAGGAGCCTGGATTTCCTTTAGTGGAGAATTATATTGAGGGAACACCATCTGAATCTAAAAATATTTAAATCCAGGATCCCAAATGTCTGCTTCTATCATTAATATATGTGTTCGTTAAAGGAGTGTATTTAACAATTTTTGATAGTCCGATGGAACCAGTGGGAGGGAAGCCAGTTAGGATTGAGGTCAGTGGAAGAAGAAATAGGGAGAATGAAAATATCTCTTCCAATTCCTCCCTTCGCTTCCTCCCATCTTTCCTACCCTGTCATTAGCCTACCCCAAATCTCTGAGCATCACGAGAAGCCAAACATTTCCTTTTTCTAAATGGAAAATTGATACTAGTTGGGGTAGGAATGGAGTTGAGTGTAGAGAATTGATCAGAGGACCATTGAGAGGAAAATTCCATTTTTCCTTTTGAAAAACAAAGCCGTGTTTTCTATTTCTACTTCTGTATCTCCATTTCTCTTTTGAATTATGGATGGCATTCTTTTGTGTTTGATATCAAAGAAGGAAAGTAAAAGTTTGATTTCAAGAATCAGAAACTTGCAGAGACAGTGAGGGGTCACACTAGGTTTTCTCAGGGCCCCCAGGGGACAGGAGATGGAAGCCACAGCAATAGTTCTTCATTTAGACCCGGAGCTGGAGATGGGTTTCCAATGGGTCCAGAAGAACCTGGGCCTCTAACATTGCCTCTGCTCTGTGAGTGTGTCTGTACCGCCATAGCTGTACATCCCAATCACTAGGATGCCATTGCCCCTGGGGTCAGAAGCAATGTTTCAGAAGGGCAGAAAATAGCCACTCTTCAAGCTACCTGAAATGATTTTTGTTGTTATTGTTTCAAGGGAAAGCCATAATAGCATTTCGGAACGTGGAGTGGTTGCTTCCTTTATTGTTACCTGATATTTCTTAGTTTATCTTTTTTTTTTCCAGGATGCTTTTCAACAAAACTTATTGTTCAGGGGGAGACACAATTGAAATCAATTGCTAATTAAATTTGTGTCTAAATTAATAAGTCACAACTATTCAGATCGTATCTGTCTGAATAATTTCTATTATGGTGAACATAATTGTTAGATTCAGCATTTAATGAACCATATTGTTAGGTAAAATTCTTATGACAATTGAGACTAATAGAATATATTAACCTTTATTCTTCCCGGCTTGACATTACATTGGGCCATGTTAATATGAAAGCACCTGGAGGAGTTTCATCATTAAGTAGCCATTGTGACTCTGCTGGCCTTCTGATGGAGCCCGTGAGGCTTTGGGAAATTAGTAGTCTGATGTTTGCCAATGGTGTCCTTATCTACAATCACTTTTTAGGGCATTTGGTTCTGTGTGTGTGAGTGTGTGTGTGTGTGTGTGTGTGTGTGTGTGTGTGTCTTCATGAGATGAAACCTATACTATAGAAGAAATAAACATGACTCCTTTCCTAAGGGAACATATAGTCTAATGGAAACAAAACAAAACAAAACAAAACAAAACAGAAGAGCTTTATAGGAAAGTATAAGGACCCCCATTCCAAAGAAATCCAAGTATACTTAACTAGAAATAGTTGGATGGACTTTTCTCAAGATGTGCCTCTAAAGTTCTGTGATATCTTTCTTAGAAAATATATCAGAAGTTATCCACCTTCTTGAATGTTATCTCCTTCAAAATGTCGTCATGGCTATATGTACCTCTTCCCCTAATGAACTGTGCTTTGGGGGATGTCTTCAGAGTTTTCACAGCCTGGGATGGAACATCTGTTCTGCTTTTGTAACTAGGAAAATGACCCTGCTTCACAGAACCAAGAAATATTGAGCAATGTTACAGTTTCAGGTAAAGACCAGCCTCCCTTGTTTACCTGTGACACCAATCAGCCTGGCAGTGCCAACGGGCAGTGCCAACGGGCAGTGCCAACGCAGAAGGCATTGATAACTGACATACAGATCAGCACTTTGTGCAGAATCCTCTATCACTAAATAATGGTCAGGGGCCTTTCGAATTAACCATAAAACTGGTTTTTGGTTTTGCAATCACCATAAAATCGACCCCAATAAACTGTAGAAGGCACGAAGTCACTTCCTTCCTCTCTAATTCCTGACCTCCCTTTCTTTCCTATGAAAGGGGCTGGGACGGAGTGGCTGTACGTGAGAACATCACTGTGCACCAGTGACTGTCTATTGGAGTCACCACAAGTTGGCACCTAGTTCCGCCTCTTCATTGTTTTGTTCAGAGTAATTGACCTCTTTAAGGGACATGGAGTTAGGGTTATTACTTTTGCTTTAAGCAAATTCCTAAGAGGAAGACTAAACCCCAGTGTTCCATAATGAAAGGAGGGGGAGAACGAATCCCTGGCCCCAAGAGTTACTCCCTCTCACCCGCAAGCCCACAGGTCTGGGGCCGTGTCCCAAGGCCATATTTGACTTAGATGTACCACTCAGGACTTTTATCCATTGATACCATTTGACTATTTTACACTATGATCTAAAAAATCATAATCTTCCCAAATTTGAGGCATTGGACAGGGTTTAGCAGAAAGGAGTGGGAAGAACATTTCCGAAGGGAGGCCTAGAACTGGATCTGCCTGAGTGCAGAGCGAGGGAGGGAGTGACCCCAGGTGTGTCCCGAGGTCCCCAGGCTGCCGCCATCCCGCACTTCCTTTCCCTCTTTAAGGCAGAGTGAGGAGAGACCCAGGCTGCTTCTCCAAAGTTGATCTTCCGGGCTGTTCCCTCCCCTCCCTCTCCTATCCCCTATTCTCCTTCCAAGCAGTCTGTCCCCAGGCTTCTGACTGGTTTTAGCCCAACTGTTACTGGGCTCGGGGTAGACGGAGCAACTGCTCCCATCCGTTTGCCTGTGGGTGTTCAGCGCATGTCAGCCATTAGCAGGGCTCTCCTTGGCCAGTGCCCAGTCCCCTACAGGGCTGAGCGTGGAGACAGCCAGCAGAAGGGACCCAGAGCTTGTGGGGAACAGGTGCTCTAATCCCTTTCTGAAGGTGGCTTCTGAGAGTGGGCACTAGCATATTTCATGTGGTGATTGTGGGAGTGGGAGAAGGATGGAGACAGATCTATTCCTGAAAATAGTGCGTGCGGGGTTGAAGATGACTTTCTCCTGGCTGCTCTTTCAAAGCCATCAGAAATGGCATGTGGAAAAATGAGGTGTAATTTATTGAACAGGCTGAAGGGGACCTTTCCAGGACACAGTAGGCATTTCTGTTTCGGCGACGAAATATTTAGTTTTGAAATTATTAAACAACATCCTCATCTTCTTGGCGATTTCGTCCTTTTGGTAATCTGAGCAGAACGTGTATGTATTTGTGTCTACAAATTACTTTGGACAATGCATATTATTTACTTGTTCTGGAGAGGCTCTTAGGCTCTGTTGTCTAAAGAGGAAATCTGGATCTAATAAAATGGGACTATTATGGATTCTCAGACAAATAATAACAGAGGGTAATACCTTTAAAAATACAAATTTTTTTTAAAAAGGTCATTTTGGTTAGACATCAGGACAAAATTCAGTATAAACCTCTACAACTCATTTCTTTCTTCCCTCATTCTCTCCCTTTTAATGTCGTCGAGGCAGGTCCCTGGATACAAGAGAAAGTTTCTTCTCGGGCTCTGAGAAACAGCTGAGGGTTCTCAGCCTCATCAGCAAAAGTGTCTCCTGTACCTGGGGTCCCCAGCAGCTGTGAGGAGGAGCAGTTGGATATGTTCTGAGCATTGATTCCGGATGTATTCAATCTGGCAGAGGGCGTGATTAGAAGGAGAGGTGTCTGACTGGCCATTTTACTGGGGATACCCTGGGCAAGCACAGGTCACGTCATCTTGGCTGAACTCGTTAGCTTGGCTCTGTAGGGGCCTGCGAAGCAGGCATGTGGCACCTTTGTGTTGGAGAACATTTCTGCCATGGGGCCCATGTCACCACTCACAATCTTTGGGGCCATTTTTCAAATATAGTCACCGATCTACCTTGGGGATCTCGAATCTTTGATTTTCTTTGCTCATATCCTCTCTCGGAAGTTTGTTAACTAAGAGGGGCTTTAGGGCCTCCATGGCATCTAATCTCTTTTCTTCCTTTGACCTCCTGTAGTACTGAATCTCCTACAGCTTGGTTAGGTACTGTGCCCGGATGTTGTCTTCTCTAAACCTCAGTTTTGTCATCTGCAAAATAAGCAGAGGCAGCCTTTCTCTTCCCCAGAGAGCTTACGTAACATTTCAGTGGGTGGAACGTGTACTGGTAGAGCCGCTTTGCTGGACAGTGAGGACCCCATTGGCCCCTGTTCCCTGCTTCCCCGTCAGTCCCTTTGGGGGTCCCCAAAGCCCACAGGAACATGCAGGTCCAGGGTTCCACGGGTCACTGCGTCCCCAGGACTGGAAGACTGCTAAGTCTTTCCAGCTTAGAGCTTGGCAGTTCTAGGTGTTTCTTGGGTAAATGGCCATCTCTGGCCTCCCGTGTTGGCTTTGATGGATATGACAGGAAAAAGGAAGGTGAGGCCATTGGCTTTTGCCTCCTTGTTCATTTGCCTTTTTCAGAT
Source organism: Pteropus alecto (assembly GCF_000325575.1). NCBI lineage: Eukaryota > Metazoa > Chordata > Mammalia > Chiroptera > Pteropodidae > Pteropus > Pteropus alecto. Next base: position 4,276,293 of record NW_006432945.1, read on the forward strand.
GGAAAGGTTTCAAAATTTGGGGTCTCCTAAGTCAGTCTCTCGGAAGTACACTCTTGGGGGATCTTCTCCTACATGGCATAATTCCAGTGGATTTGGGGTGTCCCAGGGCAATGCTCACATGTTTCCTGTGGAGGAACCAAGGCCTCTATCTGTGCCTTATGTCCGCGGAGCACTGGTGCGGGGGTGTGACTGGTCTGCTTTGAGGGGTGTCAGGAGCTAAAAGAGAGGCCCCCTGGAAACACCCGGCAAAGGGCCAGGCCTCACTTTCTGGAAACTTCCCCAGTTATAACTCTCAGGCATCCTTCTCGGAGGACCAGAGAGGTCTGTATTCACTGTGAGGGTCTTGGCTGGGCTTGGCCTCTTCTACCACCTCTCAGCCTCTCTCCTCTGGTCACATGACTGGCTGGCTGCTTTCTTCTGCAGCCCTCGGTTTCCTGAATGATAACGAATGAGAGAACCAATCTGTCCCACACAGGTAATCTTTGCCATCTTAATATTTGTTAAGCTTTTTGATTTACCGAAGAGTTAAAGTCACGTCAGGCCACAAAATTGCCCATTAGATCTGCTTCATGAAACACTGAGTGAGTGGTTTAACTCATTTATTTCGCCATCTCTAAACCAATGTAGCAGAAGAATTGGACCTCCCCTTTATAAATCTTCCCGTTTATTTCTGACTTGGGTTTATGGGAAGGTGCAGACCCAGTCTGTTCCAGGGTTTTACGTATGGCCATGGAAACCTGACATGCGCTGCTCATAAGGGTGAGCAGACCCAGCTCACACATGTTAAATTAGCCAGAGAAAATTTTCATCTGGGAAGCCTGAGGCACATGCTCTGCTGGTAGGACTCCCCTCTGGCATTTGACACTCACCAGTTTCCTACCTGCCTCTCTCCTCTGTCTCTCCCGTGTTCTTTTCCTCATTTGCCTCTTTCACTCCAGAACTAATTTGAAGGGAAGTTAAACCAGCAGAGGATTTATAGAGAATTGCAGGTTGCTCTGAAAGAGAGGGTTGAGAGGCTGTGATTTGAGGCTTGTGTAAATCAGGCCAGGAAGAACCCAGGCTGTGGCTTTTCTCCATTCAGTTCGGTCTCTCATTCCTCCTCAGAAGGGGACGGTCCAAAGAGGGACACGATTGCCTTGGGCATCTCAGCAGCCCTGTAGGAGCAGCGTGAGACCTGGCCTGAGGTAAAATCTGAGGGTTGTGCTGAGCGAATCTGCGGGGCTGAGATTGGCAGGTGGGGGCCATTCCCTGGCAGCCCAGCGCCTTCCACATGTGATCTGATATAGGACCAGGACACCAGGCCTTCGTATGTCTATTTTCTAGATATTCCAAGTGTTATTTGTTGTCTAATATATAATCAATTTTTAAAAATGTTCCAAGGATATTTGAAAAGAATTTTAAATATGTGATCCAAAATATATAATGGTTTATATTACAAAGTTCGAAATATATTAAATCAGGTGTGCAATGGCTTCTTCATATCTGTTATATCCTTGTTAATTTTTTATCCTTTGTATCTACTGATTTTTTGAAAGGCAAGTGAAAAGCACTGTTATTGAGGTTTTTTTTTTCAGTGCGTTCTTATGTTTCTAATAGATTTTACTCTATAAATTTCTGATTTTTTGAAAGTATAAATGTTTATGTTTACTATGCATTTTGTTTTCTTTGTGAATTATCTGTTATCACTATAAAATATTCATCTTTATTTTCTTCAATTTACAGTCACTGCTATATATATATTTGTAAATGCTTTACTTGAAAATTAAAAATAAACAAAAATAAAACTAAAAAGGATAAATAAACCTAGATACTCATCAACCCAAATGAACAAATGTTAACATTTTTTGTGTACTTCAGATTTTTAAAAAATTAATAAACTTATTTTTTAGAGCAGGTTTTAGGTTTATGGCAAAATTGAGCAGAAAGTTCCTGTATTATCCTCCCTGCTAACCCCACCATACACACAGCCTCCCTCACCGACATCTTGCACAGAGTAGAACATTTGCTATAATCAATGAACCAACACTGATACATCGTTCTCACCCAAAGTCCATAGTTTGCATTAGGGTTCATTTTTGGTGTATATTCTACGGGTTTGGATGCATGTATAATGACATGTATCTACCATTACAGTATCACACAAAATTTCACTGCCCTGAAAACCCTCTGTGCTTTGCTTAGTTGTTCCTCCCCTGCCACAGCCCTGGGAACCACGGGTGTTTTTACTGTTTCCATACTTCTACCTTTTACAGAATGTTGTATAGTTGGAATCATACAGTACATAGTTTATTCAGATTTGTTTCTTTCACTTAGTGATAAGCATTTAAGATTCCTTCATGTTTTTTTATGGCTTGATAGCTCATTTGTTTTTAATGCTGAGAAATAATCCATTGCCTGTATGTACCATAGTTTATTTATCTGTTCACTTACTGAAGGACATCTTGTTTGCTTCCGAGTTTTGGCAATTATGAATAAAACTGCCATAAATGTACATGTGTAGGTTTTCTGTGTGGACATACGTTTTCAGCTCATTTGGGTAAATACCAAGGAATATAATTGCTGGAGCATATGTTAATAGTATGTTTATTTTATTTTTTATTTTTTAGTATTAGGAGGCTGTCTCCCCAGGCTGTAACTCATAAGCCTGGGTGAATTGTACAGAGAGAGGCAAAGGTGAATGTCAATGGGCACCCCAACGGAGCTTCTACGGTCTCTTAATAATATCATGGAACATCTGCACTGACAGCTGAAAAGTCGCAATTGACTTTTATGGGGAATGCATAGGAAATGATTGTCCCAGACCCACACAGGAGAGGTCAATGCAATATTTACAAAGTTTTATTCTGCCATATCCTCTCGCTGCAACTCTAATTGTCCTCTGTCTCAAGTTTCAGTCAACAACCTCCCTTCAACACATCATTTCAATCAGCGTTATTGTCACTATGGAAAGATTAGTTTTCGAAATTTATTTTTCCTTCTTACTTCTATAGCTAGAAGCCCCAAGTTAAGTTGCCATATGGGCAGGAACCAGAAGTTCTTACTATGTTAAGTAAATATTTTTTTTCACAAACTGATGTCCTCTTTTATAAGGCATCTGTGCATCCTTTTGCCCACTTATCCTCTGGGTTTTTGGTTTTTTAAAAACAGTATGTTTAGTACTGTAAGAAACTGTCAAAATATCTTTCAAAGTGACTGTACCATTTTTCATTTCTCCCGGTGATGAGAGTTCCTGTTGCTCCACATCCTTGCAAGCATTTGGAGCTGTCAGTGATTTGGATTTTGGCCATTCTAATAAGTGTGTAGTGGTATTGCATTGTTGTTTTAATTTGCGTTTCTTTGATAACATATGATGCTGAGCATTTTTTCTTATGCTTATTTGTCATTCATGTACCTTCTCTGGTGAGTGGTCTCTTTATGTCTTTTGCTCATTTTTTAATTTGGTCATTTTCTTATTGTTGAGTTGTAAATGTTTTTTCAATATTCTGGATAACAATTCTTTATCAGATATGTCTTCTGCAAATATTTTCTCCTAGTCTGTGACAAATTTGTTTAAAGAAATAAAACAAGGGGTGACTCTCTAGTGTAGTGGTTAGCACATCTGCTTTACACGCAGAAGGTCCTGGGTTCACGCCCCAGGTGGAGCCACGGATCATACCCTAGGTGCGCCAGGCCCCCTGAGTGCGCTGGGGGTGCCAGACCCCAGGTGCTCGCCACAAGCGCGTGGGAGGAGACGCCTCGCCTTCAGAGATCCAGTTCTTAAGGGGAGATGGCAACATCTGTAGGTCAGGAGTGGAAGCTGAGGGGAGGAGAATAAAGGGGGAAAAAAATTAAAAAGTAAAACAATATAGATAAAGTTTAAATCTCTCAAATTTCACTCTCTAGTCCAATTCCCTTTTATCCCTCCTCCTCAGAACAATTATGAATTTGGCATGTATTCAGTCTAGACTTTTACATATTTACTACTGTACAGGTATTCATTAATAGCACAATGTTTTATGCATGTTATACATTAAAAGGTCTCATACTACATATTGCATTTCAAGACTTTATTCCCCCACTCAATCTATATTTTTCAAAAGATCTATCCATGTTAATACATATAGATGTATCTGTTTATCAAATGTACCTGTACATCTAACTAATATAGAGTACTCTATTACATGAATATATCACACACTTTATATCCATTCCCCTATGTCAGGCATTTGAATTATTTATAAGATTTTTATTCTTATGAACAAAGTTCAGTGTACCATGTGTTTGTGTAAAGAGTTTCACTAGTATGTGAAACTGGAAGTGGAATTTCTGAGTTTAAGGATGTGCAAATTTTTTTTAGCTGTGCTAGATAGTGCCTGATTTGCTTTTTGAGGTGATGATGTCAACATACACAAGGTGAGCATGAGGTTTTTATTTTTCCATATTCTTACAAACGATTGGTGTGGTCAGACTTTTAACTTCTTGTCGGGTTAAAGGATGGAAAGTATTATCTCACTGCTTTTTTGGGGGGAGGGGTTTGTTTGTTTTAACTACATCTCTCTGATAACTATTGAGGTGGAACACTTTTTATACTTATTGGCCATTTTCTTGTTTGTTAATTGCCTATTCATATGCTTTACCAATTTTCTATTGGGATGTTTATTTCTTATTAATTTGTAGGAGTTATTAATGTATTCTGGATATAAAGCTTTTGTTGCCAAGATGTTAAAATATTAAACATTAAAATATGAAATGCCAGTAAAGCATGAGTAATTACCAATCAAAATAGATGTTCTAATATCCAATTAGAACAAACTGAATTCTCATTCTTTTGTTTTTAGTCTAAAATTATAGAGATTTGTTCTTTTATATCTAGATATTTGATTAACTAGAATTTTTATGAATATGATGGAAATTAGGATCAATTCCATTGTCCCAATCTTACCTACTAAACAGTTCATTATTTCTCTGCTCATTTTTATGCCTCCTTTATGTTACACAAAAGTACCATATATATTAGGTCTGGTTTCGGTGTTTCTAGTTTCATTGATTTATCTCTTTGCAATATTATACTGTTTTTTAAATTAAACCATAACTTTATAGAGAAATTTGATTTTTCACAGAACAATTGTTTCTCATTTTTTTCCTGCAGTATGTTGAGTATTTGTGGACATTTACTATTCCATATAAATTTTAGAATCAGTGTTTAAATATCTGTTGGGATTTTTATTGTAATTACATTGAATACGTAGACAAATTTGGGGAAGAACATTTTACGTTATTGAATTTTCCTATCTGTGATCATGATCACCTTTACTGAGTAAACTTAGAACATAATCTTTTTATGTTCTTTAGTGTTGTTTCATGCATTTTTTTTCCCATGAAGTTTTACAAGTAGTTTCTTAGATTCACTTTAAAAGTGATCTTTTGTTAAGGCACCTCATATTTGTATAGCTGTTGTGAATTCTATTTTGTTTTCTATTATATTTTCTAATTGGTTATCATCTATATTTAAATGTTGTTGATTTTTGTATGCTTATCATATGTCCAATCTTGATGTATTTCTTATCAGTTCTAATAGTTTATCTACAAATGATGACAGTTTTGTTTTATTCTTATCTTATTGCTTTGGCTAAGACTTAGTATCAGGATAAAAACTCTTATAAATGAGGAAAAGAAGGGACTGTCTTTGATCTGATAAAGGGACTATACCCAAAATTATGGTATATGTCACATTTAATGATAAAACTCTATGGTAAAATTTCAGATGCTTTCTTATTTAAGTTGGGAATACAGGGATCTAAAACCTTAGAAAGTACTGAACCCAATATATACTATGTTTTTTTCCTATAAGTACATACATTTTTAGTTAAAGGAAGCACTTTATGGCTTTTTTTTTTTTTCATATTCGAATTGTCTGCATCACTACTCTTGTGCTTTGGGGCCATTATTAAGTAAAATAAGTGTTACTGGAACACAGGCTCTGTGATAAGGCAGCCATAGGTCTGATAACCGAGGTGGCTTCGAAGTGACTAGTGTGTGGGTAGCATATACAGTGTGGATACACTGGACAAAAGGACGATTTCCATCCCTGGTGGGATGGAGCAGGTAATATTTTCATAAAGAGACATAATAGTGGCCTTTCTGAATACGTGCGTGTTAAATATTCCCTTTCTTCTGTGCTCAGAAGAAATAATTGCTATAGTAGGTAGAGAATTTTATGGCAAACTTTTGCTATAAGAATTATATATAAAACATCTTTCTACTATTTTTTCTTTTTTAGTGTTACTTATATGTATTTAATGAGAGTTTGAGTTTTTTTCCTTTTTTAATTGTTGCTAATGTTGTCCATCTGGAAACAATATGTGAGAAACTTAAAGTTTCATACATTTGGCAAGACGTGTTTACTTTTTATCTTTTTCTTACTCCTGATACTTTGTAAGTGTTTTCAATGTGAAGGATTATGGTCTTTCTTCTTGGTTATTAGCTCTCAGATCTCATGTACTACTTTCTTTTCTTTTGGACATCTTTTTTTTGTGTTGATATTGGTTTTCTTGGCTCTGTCCTCCATGACTCCTATTATTTTTATCTTAAACCCCAATACTTTGTCCTTTAGCCTTGTATTTTGGGATAATTTCTCAAGGCAAGCTTCTAAATCACAAATCAGTTTTCATTAACATGTATTCTGCTATTCACTTCCTCCATTGAATTATCTTTGTGATTAAAAAATTTCAATAACTCTCTTGTTTTCAGATTGTCCCAACTCTCTAAAAATGAGAAACCTGATATTTAAAAAAAATAAGTTTCATCGAGGCAAAATTTGCATACAATAATATTTATAGTTTTTAAATATACAATTCAAAATTTGACCAATTCGTAATAATTTCCACAATTGTCACATAGAATATTTTCATCAGCTCAGAAAGTTCCCTTTTGCTGGTTTCTAGTTCATCCCTTTTTTTTGCCTTAACCCTTGGCAATCACTGACCTGTTTTTTTTTTTGTGACATTTTAGTTTTGCCTATCCTAGAATTTTATATAAATGGAATAATTTATTCTGTACTCTTTGGTGTCTGACATCTTTCATTTAGCAAAATGCTTTTGAGATTCATTCATGCTGTTGCATATATCAATAGTTTGTTTTTTTGATAGCTGAGTAGTATTCTTTTTTATGGGTATAGCATAATTTGCTTATCTGTTCACCCATTAATGGATATCCCTCTCCTTAACCCAGGTTTTGGACATAATAAATAAAATGTTATGGAAAGTCATGTATGAGTCATTGTGTGTATGGAGTTTTGTATTTGATCAGTCATGTAGTAAATACATATTTAATTTTGTAAAAAATTACTAACATGTTTTTCAAAGAGATTATACATTTTGCATTTCCATCAGCAGTCTCATTTCTTCTTTGGTGAGGGTTGGTAGTTTGTATCTTTCAAAAAAAAAAATATTTAAAATCTAAATTAGAAGCTATGGAAAGGCATCGGGCCCAGAGAGGACCCAAGTAAGGGCAGTTGTGGGAACTAGGCATCTCTGCGGCAATTGTGTTCATAGTGGACACAGACCCTAGTGTGCAGAGTGACTTCTGATGAGTGAGAAGGCAGCTATGGGGTTATTGGCTGCAAACAAAGCCCCATAGGGAATGTGGGTGGCTTTAGGTATCTCCTTTGCATTATGTAATTTCCTTTTCTCTAGCTGCTTGCCTGGCAGAGTCTAAGGCTTGACTCAGGTGTGGCAAGAAGGTGAATAGGGGCTCTAAAGAGCTGACATGGAAGAAGGGTCTCTTTCAGGTACAGACAGGACAGACCAGTGATAGTCTTTTCTCCCTATTGGTAGGGTCTTGTCTTTATAAAAATCTAGATTTTTATATAGGTAAATGAGACCTCCTCTTTATTTTCAGTAATGTGACAAGATTTTCTTCTACACTGAGTTGCCTCAAGGACAATTCATGAATTAATAAAAGGTGGAAGATAGCCCATGATGTAATTATATCACCGTCTTCCTAGAATTCTGCTTTATCACTTGTATTATCTATTGCTGCATAACAAATTACCTAAAACTTAGCAGATGAAAATGACATTTATTATCCCCCACAGATAAGGAATCTAGGTGGCTGTCTGACCAGGTGGTTGTGGCTCAGTATCTTTCACTAGGCTGCAATCAAGATGTTGGCTGGGGCTGCAGTCATCTCAAGGCTTGAATGGGGAAGGATCTGCTACCAAGCTCGCTCACTCTGTGGTTGGCAGGCCTCAAAAATGAGCTTGCTTCCAAGCTCATTTATTTGGCTGCTGGCAAGTTTGTTGCTATGTGGACCCCTCCCCAGGGCTGATTTACAACATGGCAGTCATCTGTCCCTAGAGAAAGTGAGAGAGGGCACCCAAAATGGAAGCCACCATCGTTTTATAGCCTCATCTCAGAGTTGACATCCCGTCAAACAACCCACTATATTCTATCCACTAGAAACAAGTCGGTAAGTCCAGTCCACAAGCCCACGTTAAAGGGATGAGAATTACACAAGAATGTGAATACTGGGAGGCAGGGATCATACAACTTCTTACTTAGTTCTTTGTTCTCCAATGTCTTGGTTTGAGTTTCCCCAGAAACAGACCCCGAAGAAAGGATTCAATTGTGTATGTTTCTTTGAGAGATGATCACAGGAAAATCTGGTAGCAAATAGAAATCTGAGATAGGAAGGGTAAGAAAGTCCAAAAAGGAAATGTTGTCAAGCTAGTAACTATTCTCGGCAGCTGGAGCTCAGTCCTGCTGGGGAACTCTGGGAAACAGTATAGAGTAAGGCACACATTATCCCAACCAAGGATCAAGGAAGCCTGGGATATTTATCTATAAACTCTTACCACCATCGGTTGAGTACTGCTTGTAGGAGAATTAATTCTCTGGTACTCTTGCTTGCCCGGCCTGTGTTAAGAGTGCACTCCCATCCCACCCCACTTCTCACCCTACTTTCTATGGAGGTAAATGCTGAAAGGATTTGGGCTGGACAAAAACAATGCCTACTATACTAGACTGTAGGCATCATGAAGGCAACAACCAACAGCCTATAGTTTTCTTTCCATTGCATTGTCATTATCTAGCATATCACTTAGAAAACATGGTTGCTTCACAAATATTTGTTGAAAGAATGCAGGTCGCTGATGATGGCACCATGAAGGAGCTCAGTGCAGTGAGGGAGACAGACTTGCACACCGCTGTCTCCAGTAGGATAAGTGCTAACCTGCAGATGTGCATGGGGTGCTATGAGAGCCGGTGCCAACTCTGCCTGGAGGTGGACATGAGGCTAAGGCAGCTTTCACACCAGAGCGGGAATCTGAGCTACGATCCTCTCTCACCCTTGTCCTCACTCTACCCTAGAAGTTTCATGTAGCCTGAACTTTTGACTCTCTCTCTCTGGCATGCCATCTTGCCCATGAAGTCATTGTCGGTTTGATAGTTTGAACATATATTAGTTCACTCTCCTCTCTCCTTCCCAATAAACACACACACAGCACAGTAGTTTAAAGTCCTTGTGGCAAAGATAATCTTTTCTTGGTCTTTGAAAAGGCAGGTACAGGATATATGCTCACATAACAAATATTTTCTTTATGTATTTACTGTTTGTAGGAAGTCTAACCCTAATCCAGCATTTATTAAAACAGGACAGGATTTATTAAATTGGTTCAAGTTTATCAAATATGTACAGATCTTTACATAAATTAATTCGCTCGTTAAATATTTGTGAAATTTATTAAGACTTTGGAGGAACTTAAATAATACCTGAGCTGTCCGGCTTAATTTGGCTTAATTTTTTTTTTTTTTTTTTTTTTTAATCTAAGGGATTGATGAGGCTATAAGTTTCAACACAGGACTCTTAGTCAGGTAAGAGAGGGCCAGTGGGCAGATATTCCAGCTGGGGCCTGACAGGTTGGCAAAGAGAGGGTGAGCACTTTTGGGTGAACCACTGTTCAGTAGGCCTGGGCGATTCTGACGGTGCTGTTTGGAGACAGTGGGGCCTACCAGCGTGTGATGATTTCACAAGAAGCTATGTCAGGCAGAGCTGGAGCCCATGGATGCCTTTCCTTCTGCTCATTATTCAATGGTTTATTAAGGCCCTGCCATGTGCCAAGTATGGGCCACAGGGCTTGGAATATAAAATGACCAAGATGCAGGCCTAGCCCTCAAAGAGCAGGAAGAATAGACCTATATTCATAAGTTTCAGATTCTAAGTTCAGATCCTACCTTCACCATTTACAGCCTCTCTGACCTCGAAATTACCCATTTTTTATTTCCTTAGATCTTCATTTCCTAATGCAGAAGATTCAGATAAAGGCATAGAATTTCTAGAAATATGAAGTTAAAGCAGATGAGACCACTTAGCTAGCTGAGTGGTAACTTCTGCCTTCCGGCTCTATCCAGTCAGTGAGTCGCTGCTGACATTTCTACCACCTGAACCACCTGAACATCTTTTGGGTCTATCCACTTTGCTCCACCATGACTGCTTCCACCTGTCCCAGCCACCGCCCTCTCTCCTTCTCAGTGGTCTCCCTGTACTCATGTTTGTCTCGTTCCAATCCATTGCCAAGATAGCAGCCTGTGTGATTTATTTTTAAGGTCCAAGAATGATCATGCTATTTCCTGGCTTACAACTCTTCAATTCCTTCTCATTTCTTTTAGGACAAAATCCTATCAGGCCTTGCCCAATATGGCCCCCTGCAGGGAGCATAGTAGTGAGCGCATCTGCATTCAGGCTGCCTGGGTTTCAATCCTGCTCTGCCACTTTGCACTATGGGGTTGTGAGTGTGAAATGTAACCTCTCTCTAAACCCTCCCCTCCCCCTCCCTCCTCCCACCTGACTATGCTCTATTCATCCTTATGTCTCTATTTAAAAGTCCCATTCCAGGAGGCCTGTCCCCTGGCCCAACTCAGACCAGTTTCTCTCTAGTATATGTGTCCATAGTACCTTGTATCTTTCTTCTGTGACACTTGTCACACTTGCGGTCACCTAAATATTTTCTGACTTCCTGGAGAGATCCAGAATCTTTGAGTGAGGGACGCCATGTCTCTTATTCACCTTGGTATCCTCAGCTCACACACGGTGCCTGGAGGCAGCTGGCACTGGATGACTGTTAGAGAAAATGTATCTGTATCATACTGTAATGTGCTATCACAGGACTGTTTATAAATTATTATGGGAGTATAGATAGCTGCCTCCTAGAGGTTCAGCCATGTCCAGAAAAACAAAAAGTGTCCTACTGACAGTTATTGACAGATATCTGACCCCTCCAGTAGCTCCCCAGTGGTGGGGAGGTGGCAGCAGTCTGTTCGTTTGGTGGCAATGGTGAGCTGTTGGTTTCAGGGTCTGTTTTCTTCATGCCCAGTAGATTCTGACAGCCTCTTAGATGACAGTGAACTTTCCTAAGAAAATGAAGCCCTCCAAATGCCCTCTGGAGTAGACAGACTCTACCCCAGGGGACTGGAGCAGGAAATATGCAAATTGCATTAGAGTCCAGGCTCTAAGAATATTTCATTTCCTGCAAAGTTGTATATAAAAAATAATTCTGTAACAGAGAATGCTGTTTTTCCCCAAATTTACATGTAGTCTTTTCGAAGATTTCAGTCTTCATTTGGAATGACTCTGAGTTTGGCTCCTAACGTTTTAGTTCCCTTAGGGCTCTCTGCCTTGTGAACTATTGAAAAAAATCAATAAAATAAATACTCAATAAAAGAGTAACACTGCAGTGTGTCCTTTGGTGATTCATATAATTGTCTCCGACTTAAATGTGAAGTAAAGAGCAGATGGTCCTGTGTTCTGCCCCCTCCCCTTACCATGATCACACCTGTTGCAATGCAGTGGGCAGGGAGCTTTGGGGGGATTCTGGAAGTTTACGCTCTTGGGGGAGCCTGAGCGCTCATCAGACTGGTGAGCTCTCATACACATCCAAGAGAAAAATAAATCTCAAGAATCCAAGGGTGGAATAATATAGTGTGAACTATACCTCTTAATCTGGTGGGACAGGGCAAAAGACCTGAGTGCAATTGCTTAGGGAAGGCTGACAGAGGAAGGTGAATTTTGAGCATCTTTCTAGGTATTATAGGTATGGAGAAGAGTGTCAGGGAGGCCACAAGTGGGCTGTGTGGGAGGTGAAAGGCAGGGAAGCCAACAGGAGGGAGAATCAAACGAGGCGGGTGGTCGGGGGGTCAGGGTCACAGTGTTTAGGAATCACTCTCCTTGGCAAGCTGGGTATGCGGCCGATGTCACAGATCTAAGAGTGGAGGAGGCTGGTTTTCCTCCAGGTTTCTTTGTCCAGTAAGTACTCACTGAGATTCTACCTGATTCTAGTCTAAAGTAGATGCTGAGGATACAATGAACCATTCTCACTTCAGAGGAGAACAGAGCTGAGTGGGGGAGACACAGTCTGCTGCAGACTAGAATTGAGGTGTGCAGTGGGAACCCGGATGGGGAGGGACTCCGAAACAACTTCACACAAGAGGTAACGTGTGGCTGGGGGCTGCGAGGTAATCACAGGCAGAAAAGGGCACTTCAGCCAAAAAGAATGGTATCCTGCTGCCTTAAAATTGTGAATGAACCTAATTTATTCAAAGCAAGAAATTCAGGGTGGATGGAGCTTTGGGGGGAAAAGTGGAAATTGTCTGGACAGGAAGTTGGATAAGGAGTTTAGAGCCAGATGGAGACACTCAGCCTCTACTCTGCGGGCAGAGGGGCTGGCTGGGGATCTCAACAAGGAAGCAACATGATTGCATTTTTTTTTCTAGGATAAGAGCTCTGGAAATGCTGTGGAGGACAGAATAAAGCCAGACAAAACCCAGGGCTGGGCCAGCAGCTAGCAAGAAGGGTTTGAGAAGGAGTTATTTCTGAAGCCCCGTCTAACTTTGTCCAGAAGAAGCTCTTCACTCCTGTTTCCATTCATGTCCTAGTGAATGCAAATTCGAGTCCCTTTCCTTCAACCTTCACCCCTTCTACCCCCACAGAAGTTGAAAGCTGCTTAATATGGCAATAAATACAATGACTTGCACTCAGAGGGAAAGAGGCACTGATGCAGCACTGTTTGCAGTGCTGGCAGAAGAGGCCAACCTTAGCGCACATGTGACTTGTGAGGCCAGCCTTTCCTCGCTTTCCTCCCGACTTCATTGCGAGATGAAGTGGGCCGTCTATTAACTCCACCTGGACATCCATTCACGCACAGGCTCATCATGCCTGGGCTTTGGACAATGGTTCTGCTTCCAGCGCAGCAGGCAGCCCCCTTTTAGGAAGGCCTGGAGCTCTCTGTGGTCATCAGAGGAGGGAAGATGCACTGGCCTTTGGCCGCCTGGACAAGGCCAATGCTTTGCCTCTCTGGCTAGGATGGGCATTTCGAGATGGCAGGACCGTGAGAGCTGCAGGAGTGCGGTGAGAGAGAGAATTAATTGCTCTCGAGGGGGCATCTGAAAAGCGGCTCGTTTAAAACAGGGTGGTAAAAGGTGGTGGCAGGTTGTCTTTGTCTTAGTTGGGGTGAAGGGTGCCCCCTAGGGAGGGTGGGGCTGCAGACCAGCTCCGGGTATGGTCCTTGGGATGGGACCTGATCTGTTCCCCACCTTCGGAGTTTTCAGGACTTGCTGATCGGAAGTGGAGGAGAGGATCCAGGAAACAGGGAGCTAGAACTCAGCGCGATGTGATGGGACAGAAATGGGTTGGGCTTTTTCTAGGGCAGAGCCAGGAGCCGCGTCCTCTGAGGAGGAACGGAAATGTCCCTTGTCATCCACCGCGCCATCCACCTCCCAGCCTGGTGGTGACGTAGCACTGGAGGAAGCTGTTCAAACGCGGCTTTTATCTGGAACAGAATGCATCTGTAACCTGGCAAGGAAAAGGGGCAACCAGCAATGCATCAAGTAGATTATTATGCTGCCAGGACCAGGGCCCTTGGGGAAGGCACCTGAGTCAGGAGCAGGGGCTTACCTGGGAGGAAGGTGACTCCAGGTGAGACTCAGAGCTGAGGGAACAGGGGGCCAATGTGTACACAGAGGAGGTGCCAGAAGAGTAAACAGACTTCCAAGTAGAACTTCCTCAGCCTCTGCATTTCGCTAAGACCCAGCCCAGGTGGATTCCTTATTGCGCTGTCTGCACAGCCCATCTGCTGTTTTCTCCTGCACAATCGTGGCCCGTTTGGGGTTGTGACCCAGGAGTCGCTGTGGTTATCAACCGGGAGAGCTCAAACTGACACATGAAAAGCAGCTTTGTTTGGCGTCCCTGACATAACTAACCACATATTAACAACGGAGCCTTGTGGTATTGAGGCTCCCTGTTTATTCAGAATCTTAATAGGTGGGCTTTGTGCACATAGATTTCTAGTACTGCTTACCCTGTATTTTTAAGTCAAAGTGGATCTCTGTGTGAAGGATTCTCCACCTCCTTTCCCCCTTCTACAAAGGAGATAAGTGTTTTCACTCACCTTTTGTGACTTACAAGCAGCTGAATAGCACTTGTGGTATTTGAATGTCATATAATAGGCATTGTCACCGATAGAGAAATGTCCTTTTCCATGTTCCTGAGCACTCCTGTGCTTGCTGTCGCTCTGGCATGTGTGTTCTTCTCTCTTCCTCTTTATAAAGTGGTTGTGAGCAATTCCTGGAAATGTTTGTCCCCTGTGCTCTGAAGCCTATGTGTCCTTGGAATGCTGTGTGGCAACTGCTGTTCCCCTTCAACAGTCCCTTCAGCAGACCCCCAGGCAGAGTTCAGTCGGGCATGTGGTAGCTGAGTGAAGGGCTGCTCTGAGCTGGCTGCCGTGATTTAAGGAGCGGTCACATTCTGGAGGAGTCGGGGTGGGGGCAGTAGTAGAGAGGGTGACGATGCTGTCCGTGGTGGCGTTGGGATACAAAAAGAGACACCATCTGTAGTCATAGTCACACAGGCCATGTAATTCGAGGGGCTGGTTCCATAGGAACATTGCACTCCGCTTTTCATGAAGGATTATATTTAAGTAGCTTCAGATATAAAGTTAGTGGCAGTTTGCTCTTTGTCGCAGACATCTTTGGTTGCATGAGGTTTATGTGTTCGGGTTCCCATGATTTTATGGGAGTCAGGAATTGGGATGTATGTGACAGTAAGAAGTCAGGATCCTTAAACTTTCTATTCTGGTCGAGCTGTGCAGAAAGAAAGAGTTTTTGCTCAAATGGTGTCTTGGTGTAACATGGTGCCTGGCCAATGAACTCTGATAAAGCTTTCGCCAAAGACTCACTGAAACATTTTTGGCCATTAAAAATGGAGTGGCAGACAACCGAGTGACAAAATTAAAGATGAAGCTATACTGACCATAATGAAGCTATGCTAACCGCATAAATAAAGACCAGTGCATTCTTGGCAACATGAAACAGAGGCGACCTGAAAAACGGTGCAAAGCCTTTACCTCTTTCCCACATCTCTGAGAGGTGAATATGTATAAATATCAACTCAAAATGTGGACATTAGGGGAGTTGCTGTTTTCTCTCCCATTTCTCCCCACCCCTTGTCATGTTTTATAATTACTTGAGCCAGAGATTCCCAGAAAATAACTGGCTAGGAAGTGGGATGAGGGATTGTGGAGGCGCACTGCATTCTGAAGAACCCACAAGTGAAGCACTGTAGGGCAGCGGTCCCCAACCATTCTGGCACCAGGGACTGGTGCTCCATTGAGAATCTAATGCCTGATGCTCTGAGGTGGAGCTGAGGTGGTGATGCTAGCGCTGGGGAGCGGCTGCAGATGCAGGTGAAGCTTTGCTCGCTCAGCCACTACTCACCTGCTGAGTGACCCAGTTCCTAACAGGCCACAGACTGCTCGCTCAGCCACTGCTCACCTGCTGAGTGATCCGGTTCCTAACAGGCCACGGACTGGTACTGGTCCCAGCTGGGGTTGGGGAACTCTGCTTAGGGGAATGCTGAGAGCAGAAAACCTGAGAGAAACGTGTGATAGAAATCATTGCATTTCACGTACTACTTTACTTCAGAGAATCAGAGAACCAGACAGTGGTTTTAGAGATCAGAGGTTCTCAAAGTGTGGTCCTAGGCCAGAAGCACTATCTTGGAACTTGTTAGAAATGCGAAATCAGAAATCTAGGAATGGGGGGCAGCAATCTGTGGTTTAACAAGCCTTCAAGGTGTTTTACAAGCATGCTGAAATTTGAGAACCGCTGTAGTAAATGATGCTATTTTAGAGAACAGAGGTGATCTAATAGAGGCGAACTTGCTGTATTTGGGAATTAAACATGGAGATATTCACATCAGCCCGCTCCTCAGCTATCGAAATGTTTCAGATGAGATTGCCAAACACATTTAGAAATGAGACTAATGCAATCAATTCACTGTGTCTTTTGACAAATTCTAAGGAGAGATACGGTTCACCCGGTTAAAGGATAAGTAAGGACTATTAAAACACTGTGAATAAAAGAAGACTCAAGGAAATGCTTACTGCTAAGAATGATCAATGTCAGGGTTGAGATTTAAAATTCAGAAAGTCCTTTGACATCTTCAATGGAGGCCAAATCAAAATAGATGAAAGAAAAATGTTATAAGATGAGATAAAAAGAAAGATGGGCAGAGATGGAAAGACAGAAAGAAAAAACCCTAAAATTTTAGATACAAAAGTGGAGTCAGTGAAGAACACTTAATGACATATTGGAAAATCATATTGTTTTAAAGGACAAGCTTAACTGGCTGTCTAAGAAAGGAGAAGGGGGAAATGGATAAAGATTATGACAGAGAAAATGATAGAAGTGGAGGACAGAACACGAGCCAACACATGAATGATCGGTGTGTCTGAGATATGGGACGGACAAATGTAGAAGGGCGAAAATCTAAATATAAACATAATGAAAGAAATATTTTGAACTGAGGAAAGACTTGTAGGTAGATTTTAAAGGCTATTTCAGACAAAACTAATGAATAGAAAAGCATACTTAGACATGCTGACAAAAATTTTGAATTACAATGATAATGAAAAATCCTTTAAAAATTCACCTAGAAAAACTTGACTACTTACAAAGAAACAAAAACAAGTTTGGCTTTAGACTTTATAATCACATTTCAGGAAGTATTGAATAATCATCGATAGGATTTTGAGCGGTAATATTCATGATCCAAGAATTTAAAGCCCAGTCATATTGTCTTTAAGAAAGATAGCCTTGGCTAAATATACTAAATTAGAAAATATACCTCATATGTCCATCTTGAAAAATTACTCAAAGATGTTTCCCTACTGAGAGAGTCCTTAGAAAAAGAGAGAGCAACATTAAAATCTAATAATAATAATGATAATAATAAAATAATAATAACAAACACACACAATGTTCTAAGACCTTTAGTCCTATTAACTGATAGAAACTTCACACCACATTATGAAGTATGTACTATTAATATGCCCATTTTACAGATGAGGAGCTGAGGAACAGAGAAGTTAAGTAACTTTTCCCAGGGTTACATGACCATTTGACAGTACAATCAGTATTTGGACTCAGGCAGTCTGAGGCCTGAGTCCTTCCTCTTAACCATAATGCTGTATTATCTTCCCGTTATAAAAGGCTGGTAGTCAGCTCCAAAATTATTTGTTACAGATAGTAACAAGTAAATTACTTTTTATGTGTGATTATGAAAATGAATGCAAATATCTTATTATTAAAAAAAGAATGTAGATATAAAAATAATATAAAGTAATTATAATAATTTGGAGTTAGAAGCTTAGATAATATAATTGAACATTGAGACATTTGTGTGTTATAAGTACTCTGTCTTCCAGCATTCTAAGAAGTCACAACCCCTCCTTCGGTCCTAAATTTCTGATCTTAAATATGAGAATTTCAAACATGCTTTTCCAATCTCGAATCGACAATTAGAGAAATACACACTTCAGATTGCTCTTGAAAAAAATTTAAAGGTAACAAATACTATACATAAAAACTAGAAAAATAAATGGGAAATATGTAACAAATGATAGAAAACATAGCAAAATAAGGAAGCAAAAGAAAGATAAAGCATAAAACAAAACAAAAAAATGTAGAACTGAATATATCAGCAAAAAACAATAAATATAAGTATGTTAAACCTGTCTATTATAACATAAAGGCCCTCAGAAAAGGTCTTAAAATATAGCTTACAAGAGACATGTCTATAAAAAAATTAAAAAGGTGTCAGAATGTGGCTAAAAATGAATGAATGAGCAAAGATAGATCAAGTCGATGCAAACAAAAATCAGTTACATATCTAGTCTCAGCACTAAAACAGAGTCAAAGACAAAGATCACAAAACATAACAAACTTACTTTCAGGGATGTGTTGGAGATGGCTTGCCCTGGCTCGTGAGAGCCAGTTGTGTCCATCTTGTCCCAATTCTGAGTACAGTGACCTCACATCAGTAAGTCGAAATCACCCAAGGCGAGAGCGTTTACAGCACAGAAATGGCAAACGCTACAAATCGGGGCTTTAAATTTTTTTCCTCAGAGAACCAGTTTACCAACACAACACTTGTTACTTTTTGTTGATAAAGAGTAAAACTCACAAAGATAATATGCATTATATATTTCTTTGCACCTTGAACATTGTATTGAAATATATAAAATAAAATTGCTGGAAATATATAAGGAAATAAATGGCAAAACAATAGTATTAAGCAACTTTCAATGCTTCTCTCTCATTCTTTAGATAGAACAAGTCTGCAAACAATAACTATGTAGAGAATTTGAATTATATAAGGAATTAGGTTGATTTAATAAATATGTATTTATCAAACAATGTATACTATAGTATATGTTAGTTCTTTTCCAGCATCCTTCAGTCTTGAAGCCTCAATCAAAAAATCCCAACAAACTCCCAACAGCATATGTGGTATAGGCTAACTTCTCTGTTCATACTGTAATAAAACTAGAAATTAATAATAAAAATTTAAGTTAAGAAAAAATTTACCCAACCACTTGGAAATTTGCCCCAAACGAACAATAAAATGCAACAATTAAACCTCCGCCTTAACCAAAAATAAGACGACGTCACAGCCTCCCCCAATAGCTTCTAAATAATATGAGGATATCAAAATTTCAATTACACATAATTTAGAAAATAACGAGAATACTACATATCAAAGCTCGTTGGATGCAACCAAAGCAGTAACGAGATTAAAATTTATTGTCTTGAATGCTTTTACTATTGAGTAAAAATTAATTAAAATAAATGAATTATATTTTAGCTCATGAGATTAGAAATAGAGTTAACAAAACAGTCTCAAGGAAAGCAGGTTGATGGAATCAATAAAGGTAAAAATAGAGATTTATAACATCTTTAACGGTTAGGAGGTAGTATAGTTAGTAAATAGATCCAAATCTAGAAATTTGAGAAGACCAAAAAATTATTAAAACTTGGCAAATATAATAAATGAAAAAACTCATAGGAATCAGAATGGGGTGTAATTAATGTGTAGAAAAAGTTTTTAAAATTTTAAGAAACTGCTAGTTAAAATTCTATACTAACTGTAAAAATAGTGTCAAGATAAAACTAAATAAACTAATGATCAACAAAGTTGAAAAAATTTTCTGTTACCTTAAGTAAAAAAAGGTTCAAGGTTTTTTTAAATTATTATTTTCAAACTATTAAAGAATAGATTATTACTCTGTTTTTAAATTACTTCTAACAATGAGAACAGTGTGAAAGTTTGTAATTTCATTTCCTGAGTGAGCATAATCCTATTTCATAACCTGACAAAGATAACAACCAAAATTAACAACCAATTTCTTTGAAGACATATCTATTATGAACATATACGATCAGCATATCCTAAAAGGAATATGTGTCATAATAGCAAATAAAATCCACCAGTAAGTTAAAAAATATGTTATGGCTAAGGATTTTTATTCCAGTTATACAGAGCTTTTCCATAATGAAAATCTCTAACTATAAGTAATCATAATAGTTCAGAAAAGAAAAAATACACATTTTAATGGATGCCAAGAAAGACTGATAAAATTAAGCACTCTACCTAAGGTGTAAGTGTATTTTCTTTACATGCTGAAGATTACTTATTTTATATCAACATTTAACATCATAAACGGTGTTACAGTACTTGAGGAAGGCCCATTAGAGATCATGATACCTGTTCTGATGTCTATTTTTTAATCATTCTCTAGTTTACCAAAACATAAGACAAGATAAAGAGCTGGAGGTATAGAACTGGAACGGACTTTTGAAATTATTTTCAGATCATATGATTATACACCTAAAAATATAAAATATTAAAACATTTTCCAATGAATTTTGGAGTTCAAGAGGATGCCTATAGGTAAAGCAAACAAAAAAATCATTTGCTTTCATATCTACCATAGAATCTATTAGAAAACTGAAAAACATTATATCAAAGTAGCAACAAAATCTATAAAATATCTAGGAAAAAGCTTATTGAAAGAAAACTATAGTGTTATTGAGAGACATAAGAGAAAATATGAGCGAATGAATGAAAATCAATGCTTAAAGATATCACTAACCTATAGATTTAATGAAATGTCAGTCAAAATTTTCAAAGGATTATGGCTGCTCTTTTCTACCTTTACCTAAATTTAACAGTAAAGCAATACCAACCTCTAACTTAGGAAAAGGGGGAGGTGCCCTGTTCCAACTGCAAGTTGTCTAATATGGCCTCCAAGTATCCCGCATGCCAGTCTCTAGCAGATGAAAGTTCCCTAGATTCTATACATGAAAGCCCAGTGTTCACTCCGTCACTGTCTTGGAGTGTGGGGCTAAAGGGGTGTCCTGCCCTTCTTTAGTCCGTCACTGTACATTGTCCACTTGCACCTATCCCACCTGTCTTCTGAGATCCTGTTGTGTGTTTCCCATCCAAGACAGAACAGTGGCCTTAGGAAATGGATTTTATGTAAAGGAGGATACTGGTAATGTGTTTTCATAATTTAAGGATATGGTTGTGCTGGAAACTCAATTTTAGCAAGCCACTCATACCAGATGAAATTAGCTGTTTGCAGAAGCAACACCATTTCTTAATGGATTGGAGATGCAGTGGTCGTCCAAACTCTTAGC
This sequence comes from Pteropus alecto, assembly GCF_000325575.1. Taxonomy (NCBI): domain Eukaryota; kingdom Metazoa; phylum Chordata; class Mammalia; order Chiroptera; family Pteropodidae; genus Pteropus; species Pteropus alecto. Next base: position 4,297,301 of record NW_006432945.1, read on the forward strand.
ACGTACCAGGCTGTATTCTTAGAAAGGACACATCTAGCATTAAGTAACAATCATTTAAGGCTCCTTTAACCTTTCACTCAGTCACTCATTCAACATCTGTGGGGCACCCGCTAAGGGGTATAAGACAGCTCTGTGACTGGTGTAGGTGATTCACTGTAAAGGAGTCAGAAAGTACACACCTGTCCATTTTTATTCAGCTCCGTGTGTGTGTGTGAGAGAGAGAGAGAGACAGAGATAGAGAGAGAGACACAGAGAGAGAGACACAGAGAGAGACAGAGACAGAGAGATAGCACTAAATACTAATGTCTGGTGATTACTGTTGGTCATCAATATGATGATTAGTAATTAGTTATCAAATAGGGTAGTTTCAATGCTATAGCTTACCAATGATGCGGCCTTAGACCAGATTTTTGTTTAAAGGGGAATAAAAATTCCTGGAGTACTTTATAAGAATCGGAGATAAATGACGTCTGGCTTGGTGCCTGAGTGCTGGTACTTCTTCCCTGGAGTGTAAAGTGAGTGGCAATTCATCTCATTCCTTTGCTCTTTATGTTCATTAAGCAACTTTCTTGACAGGTAATTAGCTCCTCTGGGGCAATCATTCCAGGTGAGTGTTCTGAGTGACCAGCGTGAATTATCCTCTGAGATCTATTTCCCAAAGTGAAATGATAAACGAATGAATGTATTAGTGTTATGGTTGGCAAAATAGGCTCCTGCTGATTTGGTTACAGGAGTAACTTCCCCAAGCATGACCTATTCCAAGTAAACAGGTTCGATCAACGTTTTAGGATCCCTAAATTTGAGGACTTGAGTGGTAACTAACACCCACCAGGTACTGCCTACCCCTGAGGGCCAACCTGAGCCGGTGCCGGCTTTGCTCTGGACCTGTCCCCTGGAAAGGGACCGTTGACTTGGTCAGGGGGTGTGGGCTGGCTGAAGCAGGGATGCCCTGGGGACAGATGCCCAGCTTAGGCCTCCTGCGATTGGTCAGATCAGAGGTAAAACTGGCCTAAACTAAGATGGTAGCAGTGGTAATGGAAAGAAGGAAAAGGCCATCTGAAGAAACCGAGGAAGATTCGACCGTTTAGAATCATCCCTTCGGAAGATTTCACAGTTAGAGATTGTCCAGGGCAGCCCCCTTGTTGTGCTCTGGTTCTGTCGGGTACCACGGCTCAGGACCCTGGTGGGCACACTGCGTGGCGGGCCTCCCGCATGGTTCTATTACAGCCCTGAGGGTTTTGCTAAAACGTGTTGCATAATTGCTGTCTCAAGTACGCCCAGGCATGGCTTGAGCTATGGATACATATGCTGGGTGTATTAATCAAGTTTAATAGACCCCAATGTTTGAAACAATGCCTTTAAAAAAATTTTTTTTCAGAGACGGCACAGAAGTGTGGCATTGTACAGCAAATAAAAGTGTTGCTACAATGCCTGTAAATCAGAGCTTTAAACTATGTTTCAATTATCCTTCTATTATCCAGCTGGTATTTAAGCATGTTTATTATTCAAATCAGCAGCGAATGTGCTGCTGTTGTGTAAACAACTGTCACTTGCTGAAACAATGATTAGGAGGCACCATCCCTTTCAGGTGTACTCAGGAGTACTTATACCCCAGCCACTTGTATTTAAATATCATGTAAACACAATGCTTGAGTGACTACTTTCACTCCCGTTCCCAATGCCTCATGCCAATTCTATTACATTAAGAGGGAAATCTATTAAATTTTTCATTTATACACATCCGTACACTGTTTTTACCCATTGTATCATTAAGGCTTAGATTAATATAATAGATATGCTGAGAGATACAGTGTGCATTGAAAAAGCCTGTTCAAAATAAAAGCCAATTTCTCTGCATTATTCGGGGGTGTTGGAAAGCTTTTGTGAAAACAATGCAAAGAAAATTATTTTCTGAATAAAAAGCATGACATGGAGAAAAGAAAAATTTGGCCCCCAGAAAGAGCAATCTTGAACCTTTATTAGCTCCATTACCAATTCAGCATATGAAAAGGTAGAGAGCCAGAAAATAGGACATTTGTAGAACGAATCTGTGTCTCTTTTGAAGATTCTCTGCTATTACTGAGAAGATTGTGTGTGTGTGTGTGTGTGTGTGTGTGTGTCAGTCAGGGCAGGATTTGTGGGTGATGTTTGCAGGGCACGGCTTGGAATTGCTCCTAGGCTATGTTCCCAACGAGTTGATCCTTTTTTTCTCAAGCCTCAGTTTCCACATATAAACCAAGAAGACACATTTTCAAGCATGGGACATGGTCAATGGTGAGGAATCATAATCTGATCAATTGATTGATACTATACGGATTTTGCATTATCTGAGATATGTTCTGGGGGCTCAATAAGTTCTTGTTGATTGACTTCAGCTGCTAACCTACAAATAATATTTACTATGCTTAGGGAACCACTGACAAAAGAAGAAGGGTATTAGAGAGAAGGAACGACATGATTTTGATTTGGGATCAGAAGTACACGGTCAGCAAATTCATGGACGATGGGGCTTGAGTACTTAGCAAAATCTCCCAAGTGGGTTATAAAAGAGCTGTGAGTTCATCATTAGTGGTATTGTGAATAATATCTAAGATACTGCCTACTTAATTGGTTTCAAAATACAATAAATTTCTACTTCCTTAGACTCTCTTATATATTAGTATAGGGTAACCATAAAATTTATCATGCAACTTGGGAAATTTTGAGAGTGAAGTGTGTTAAATAATTATGCCTGGGAAACAGGTGTAAACCAGTGTCATCCTGGGAGAACCTGTACCTATGATCGCTCTAAAATCACATGGCTGAAGACCAAATCTGGCTAAGAATTAAAGCAAGGTAGGAGAAAAAATAGTAACTCAAGGGTCTCGCTATGCCTTTCTTTTGAGGTTGGTTATTGTTTTATCTTCAAAGAAAAATGATTGATTTTTGTGTGTGTGTGCGTGCGAGTAATCAGAACCCACAAAGTCAAGTAAAACTCATCTTGTAGAAAACAAAATAAGCAAAAGTCCATTTTTACCCCTGTGGTAAATTAGCAAATGGTTGTTCACTTTTCAAAATAATTATTCCATCATGAAAAGACTTACCAGATTCCCAGCCAGTAACCTATTTTTATGTGTGATTTAATGGATTTGAATCTTGCCCAGAGACTCTGTTGCACAAATGTGAAGTCTTTACACTTCACACAGCTTTAATTTCTTAGCAGGGACTCGAGCTCAGTCAAATGATGACCCTTGGGATCCACACATATGGTATCAAATCAATAAACACCAATTCTTAGGTATTAGAGGGGAAGTAGGGCCTTGCTTAATGAACTTTATAATTTTCTCCCCGTCAGCATAGCGAACTTTAATGCTAGCATACAAAAATCATTTTCATCTCTGAGATAACCAATTTTTATAGTGACATCCTATGATTCCTACAGCCACTTTTAGCATTTTTGTTAGGTCCAAAGGTGTATTTCTTTTATTGAAGCATGTGAGCATGTACTCTGAAAATTTTTTTTCATTGGTAGAAGAAGAACGTCAATAAGTTTGTTATTTCATGCATTTATCAAATAGCAGAATATTTGGACTCTCCCATCTGAGGAGACTGATTCTCACAACTAGGTCTCAAGTATCTTGAATTGCCTCTTTCCCAACAACTTCTTGGGTTCCTGTTTACAAAAGTGTGTTAATTGTTTACTGAAGGGCTAATTGCTGAAGTGACATTGAACAGCATTATTATGCCTCTTGGTGTGATGCTCAGCAGCCAAGGTAGTTCCCCCTCCAATTATGTGCTTTGTCGGCTCCTAAGCACCTGTCCCTAAACAAGTTCCCTCCATTATGTACTTGTGGTAATTCCTAGTGCCAATCACCAGATCCTGAATACCTCCAACAAACCCTTCAGTGTCCCCAAATACTGGGCTTCTTTTATCCAAAAGTTAGACACACTTTATCTTTGTCACTTAAGCTCATTTGATGGAGGTAACTAGAGTGTGGTTTGTTTTTGTTGGCGGAGGGACATCGATAGGGTTTGTGCTGAGGTATATTCTACACTCCCATACTTAATGTCGTGAAACTCTAATGGAGGATGATGGCTCCATGAGTCTTGTTTGACTCAAGGTGTTCAGTCTGAATCCTTTTTTTACCTGGGAAACCGTTCTCCACTGTGCCGGTCCCACACATTACTCCTTGAATTCAGAGGTGCCAGAGTTTGTAATGTCCAATTCTTGTACTTAACCATATTTTACCATTATTTGGTGCTGTTTCCCAGACTTTTCTTATGAACCAAACATATTATGAGCTTTTTTTTTGGAGCAGGAAGTACCCTTTACTTCTGTGACTGCTTTTGTGTCTAGCACAAAAGGGCTGGGGTCATAGGGAATTAACACACACTAATTTAACCAATATTGATTACTTAATGTATGCAAAGCTTGGTGCTCTATATTGGAGAAAATACAATAAAAAAACAACACAGTTTCTGCCATCAGAGGGGTATCCAAGATAGGATAAATCTAAAGGAGAGGTGAGAATAAAAGCTAAATTTTAAACTCGTATAGCTAGGCTTCAAAGGAATAATACAGCTCAGTGAAAATGGGGCTATGAGATGACATAATTCAAGAGAAGCCTCAGTTGTGGAAGAAGTATATCTGTTAGAAACTGAAATATGTTGGGGGAATGTCTTTTTTAGCAGTAGGAATGGCTTATTAGCCTGGTGCAAAGGCCAGAGGCTGAAGAAGCTTGTTCTCCTGAAAGGCTGTGAGCGTCTACGTGAAGCTGTGTGGCTCTGGGAAGTGGCTCTCTGAGCGCAGGACAGGGCTGAGGAGATCACACCTGACTGACACTGCTCTGCCACCTTGGGGCCGGCTGTTCAGGAGCTCCAGGGAGCCGCAGTCTGGCCAGGCACTGGCACTTCGCAGAGGACGTTGGTGGTGGAATCGGGGAGAGAGACCTTGATGAGGAGGGTCCTATGGGAAAACAAGCCGACTAACAGGCTCCACTTTGGGGTCCCCTAGAAGCAACAAGGAGACTTCCTTTACTCCTCTGCCCCAAGTCCTCCAGCAGATCCTCATTCCTCTTGGAAGAAAGGTCGAAGTCCTCACAGTGGCCTGGAAGCCCATGTGACCCAGGCCTGTTACTCCGGTGACGTCATCTCCTCTATCCCTTCTGCAGCTATGCAGACGTCCTTTTCCTCAGTAAAGCTGGGAACTGTCCTGCCTCAAGGCCTTGCACTGGCTGTTGCCCATGCCTGGATTTACTCTGGCTCACCACCCTCACCTCCTTCGGGCCTTTTGTTGAAGGATGTGAGCATCTCACCTTCTCCAGATGTCCCTTGATTACCGCCCGTCCCCAGCACTCCCCATTCCCCTTCCCTCACCCTTTCCCATGCACTTGTCACCTTCTGATACATTACATAATTTACTTGTTTTGTGTTTCTTTTCTATCTTTCCGCTCGGAGAATGTGAACTCCGTAATGGCAGAGTTTTGCCCATTCGTTCTCTGAGGTTCTCCCGTGCCTAGAGCACCCCCACTGTGTGCTCACTGAATGAGTGAATGAGTAGCAGAGTCTTGATTAGTGGTAGTGACAGTGAACTTTTAAGGTGACCCTGACTTCATTTGCCCTCTTAGCAGGTGATGCTGGGGCAAATTCATGTTACAATTATAATGAGACTCTATATTCGTTTCTGATTGATTTTTAAACAGTAGGTCTTAAGGCTCCATTTAAACATGTATCTCTTCCTCAGTGTCTCCGGAAGTGATTCATGGTCTGTAAACCAATATTTAAATGACCAAAGGAAGAACCTGTCAGGGAACTTCAGAGTGAATATTTTTATAAAGGAAGAAATGCCTTGGTAAGTTGAACAATTATGCCTCTATGTTTGCAGCCAAATAAGTCAACTTTTAGGGAAAACGATTCTTGCCCCAATTTAGGGTTTTTTTTAAATCAACTGAAAAGACAGCTCGTTCTCAATGTCAGTAACTAGTCACACAGCTCCCCCAGCCTGCTACTTAAGAAGCTGTTAATGGCGAGCTTATTGGCCCATTAGCAACTGCCTTAGCCCATTAGTAGACGTTTAAGTGGCACAGACATGGGAGTTCCAGCAGGGTGTGGGTGGTGCCTTCAGTGCTGTGATTCCTTGCTTTGGTAAATTAACTGTGCGGGCAAGAGCAGGTTTCCTTATGTGCTGTTAACTCGTAACGAGACACACCTGTACTTCACTTCCCATGGGATGGAATTCTTAGGGTGATCATTTGGACTTGTTCATTGCAAATGGTCAGCTGCTGATGTCCTGACCACTAGCCACTTATCTCTAATTGCCACCCCATTTCCCCTGCCAGCTACTTCCAGTGACATAGGAATTAAGGAAAACCCCGGTGTGCCTGGCAGGAGGTGTGCCCGAACCTGGAGGGGTGGCCTGTGTGGGGGATGCAAGGAGTTAGTCTCCCTTGAGTCTTGATCTGTTTTGTTCCTAGGGTAGGTGGAATAATGACCCTCCAAAGATGACCAACTCTGAATCCCCACGAGTATATTACGTGACAAAAGAAATTTGCAACTCTGATTAAGTAAAGGACCTAGAGGTGGAGAGATTAGCCTGCATTAGCTAGGTGGGCCCAATGTAATCGCAAGGGTCCTTAATCGTGGAAGAGGGAGGCAGAAGAGGAGGTTGCCATGATGAGATGTATCAGACCTCCCTGTTGTTGCTGGCTTAAAGAGGGAGGAGGGCTGTGAGCCACGGGATGTGGCCAGTCTCTAGAAGCTGGAAAGGGCCAGGAAATGGATTCTCCTTGTGGGAAGGAATACGGCCCTGCTGGCACCTTGACCTTGGCCCGGCGAGACATCTCCAACTTCTGATCTCCCAAATAGTAAGATAATACATGTGCGTTGTTTTAAGCTATCACGTTCATGGTGATTTGTCACAGCAGCGATAGGAAACTAATGATTGGAGTGATGCAGCTACAAGCCAAGGAATGCCTGGAGCCACCAGAAGCTCAAAGAGCCGGGAGGTACCTCCCCTCAAACCTTTGGAGGGAGCGCTGCCCCACCCGACACCTTGATTTCAGACTTTTGGCCTCCAGAACTGTGAGAGAATTAATTTCTGTTATTTTAAGTCACCAAGTTTGTGTTGATTTGTTATGGCACCCACTGGAAACTCATACAGTCATAAAACATTCAGTACCTACATGTTACCTGTTAATGTCAACATTTATAAATTATCAGATATGGTTTTCATGAGATCACTAAACCACTGGATCACACTCATTGGCTGAAATAATTATATGAAAAAAGTCACCCAGCTGAGTGCTTTGCATATATAGCATAACTGAACTCAATAGAAGTTACAGTGCCTTTTCACATACATGTACCCATGTGAGGACCTGGAGTGGGTTTGAAGTTAATTTAGAAAAGGGTGATTATAGGCGAGTTCTGGGGAAGAACTATGTGGTTATATCGCAGAGGAAGAGGAGGGAAGTGGAAGTCCCAGCTGATCCATTCGTTTTATAGGACAATTTAATTACTGGCCCCAGGCAGCATTTTCTTTAAATTTTATGTAATGACTGCAGTCTCAGCAGATAGAGGGAGGCAGACCTTGGGGCAAGCAAATGGGAAAAATAATCTATAAAGTGTGTTCCCAAAACATGACTGTTATTCCACCCTGGAACTTAATAGAAATCCTTTGACTGTTGTTCTGCAGTCAACAAGACTCATCTGATAATTGGTGACCATGGTAACAAAATCAGGTCATAGGGAGGTTCATGCTGAGATCAAGCATATGTAGATCTCCTAGTTCAGATACACATAAAGATAAGAACCTGTTGGTAAGAGTGTCCGAAATGTGATGAAGCTGGGCTCTCCTACCCTGAGCTGATAATACTGAGAAAATGATCGTTTGATTGCAGTAGCCATATGTTTTGCAGAAAAGAGATTTTTCAGATTCACTGGGGGGAAAAAAGATAATTTAGAAATGTGAGACCAGAATGAGTGCATAGATGTTGCTTCATAGATCTGTGTAATTTACTCCCTGGGGTTTGTAGTGTGTCTGACTTATATTTTAGACATAATTAAGTAATCAGCAGTGTACATTGTAAAATGAATGTTTAGGCTGCTTGAGGTTAAATTTTCACAGCCATAGCAGCTGCGTGGTACTAGCGACCACCCTCCCCACAGCCAAATCCTCTCCCCTGCATACAGTCAGTTATTTAAAATCTGTGAATGGGACTAAAATTATTTCCACAGTCACCATTTTTCTGCAGATCTAAAGAGCGACCACATGGTAACCACTGGATACCAGGATTACTGCACCTCATGCTAGTGAGCATTCTCTGTTCTGGCTCAGCAGCTGGAGTGACAATAATAATATCAATTATAGAATGAATAATACTTTTATTTATGTAGGATCTCATTTGATCCTCCAAAAGCCCAGCGAGCTAGGAAGTTTTCCCCAGGATATAGATGAGAAAATTGAGATGATGAGAGAAGTTACTGTTCTGAGAGGTCACAAACCTTCTGCTTTTTATTTAAAAAAATTTTTTTTCAATTACAGCTGACGGCCAATATTATATTAGTTTCAGGTGTACGACACAGTGGTTAGGCATTTATATAACCTTACGAGGTGATCGCCTTGATTAGTCTAGTACCCGCCTGGCACTACACATAGTTATTACAATATTATTGACTATTTTCCCTGTGCTGTACTTTACATCCCCATGACTATTTTGTAAATACCAATTTGTACTTCTTAATCCTTTCCCTTTTTCACCCCACCCTCCTCTTATCTGGCAATCATCAGTTCGTTCTCTATGAGTTTATTTCTTTATTTCTATGAGTTTTGTTTATTCATTTACTTTTTGTTTTATATTCCACATACAAGTGAAATCATATGGTATTTGTCTTTCTCTGTCTGACTTATTTCACTTAGCATACATAATACCCTCTAGGTCCACTCATGTTGCTGCAAATAGTAAGATTTCATTCTTTTTTATGGTCAGGTAATAGTCCATTGCATGTATGTACCACTATTTCTTTATCAAATTGTTTATTGGTGGACACTTAGTTTGCTTCATATCTTGGCTATCATAAATAATGCCGTAATGAACATAGGGATGCATATATGTTTTCAAAATAGTGTTTTGGATTTCTTTGGATGAATACCGGAAGTGGAATTCCTGGATCATGTGATGGTTCTATTTTTAAGTTTTTGAGGAACCTCCACATTGTTTTCCATAGCGGCTGCACCAATTTGCAACCCCACCAGCAATGCACGAGGGTTCCCTTTGCTCCACATCTTGGCCAATACTTGTCGTTTGTGGATTTTTTTGATGACGGCCACTCTGACAGGTGTGAGGTGATATCTCATTGTGGTTTTAATTTGCATCTTTCTGGTGATTAGTGACATTGAGCATCTTTTCGTAATTAGGGATTAAAATCCTTATCTTGAGCTAATGTATATAAAAGATCCAACCCAAGTGTCAGCACCTGATGATGGGAGTTGTTATTTTCATGGTTCTTATATTCTGTGTCCAAGTCCGATGCTCTTCTGCCAGCCTCGTTGGCACATTCAGCCTTACACCTGGGGCATTCTTTTGTTTCTCACTTTTAATGGCTCTTGTTCAGAGCTCTTGGAGGGGGTTATGGGGAGGAGAGGGAATTAGAAGGGCTTCTTTTCTTTTTCCTTTTTCTTTTCTTCCTTTCCCCTCCCTCTGTTCTCCCTCGCTACTTCCTTTCTCTACTTTTATTTATTCCTTTTTAATCATACTTGACCCATACTAAAAAATTTCCCTACTAGGTCTAAGAGCAGATAGGACAAGAGGGAGGACGCCGGGCGGTCAGGGATGATTTAGAACATCGTCTGCTTGCTCCGAGGAGGCACAAACTTAGGATTTAATTTAGGTCTTGGGTTCACCGGGGGATTTTCAAGGAGGTGCGTGGATGCTCTCTCTCTTAAAAAAGAAACAAACAAAATAAACATTTTTTTTCACTTTTTAATTGCCAAAGAAATAGTTGCCGGTAATAAAATTCAAACAATACAGACACATAATAAGAAAAAAATTAAGTTCTCTTCCATTCCCACCCCGTAGCAGTAACCATTAACAATTTAATATACATAGTCTTAGATTCACTTCTATACATAGTGAATTGTATACAGTATACCCAGTGTATGCATATGCATTTAAAAAGTAAATTATCTTTGTTCTATACATTCTGTTCTGCAACTTACTTCTTTCACTTAATAACATATCTTTCCATATTAGTACATGTAAATCTAGTACTAGTAAATTAGTATACTTGCGAAACATGGAAAGAAACATTTTTAATTTTATAGTACTATTTTAGAGAAATGCAGTTTTTATTATTTTCAAGAACCAACAGTAAGTCAGATTGGGCTAACGAAGTATTTCCAAGTAGAGTTGTGGCTTATCAATGGTGTCTTGCTTCAGTTTCATAACTCACCTTCACATCTGTTGTATCACCGTCCTAACTGTCCTGTGAGGTGGCCTATAACCTCATCGTATGGGTGAGGAAATGGAAACTCGGGGAACAGGTGACATCGGTTCACAGCGTTTGAACCAGGATTTCAGTCCGCTATGTCAGGACTGTTTGCAAGCTTTCATTCTTTCTAATAGATGCAATTCTTCCAGCGTACATACCTCCATCTTTCTCATTCCCATCTCCCTCCATCACTGGCCAGGCAAAATCCCGGCCCTAGTTCGCTGGCCTCTCCTCCCTACCCATGCTTCACCTAGACAGCTGCATCAGCTGGAGAGAAACGTTGACCGTGCTGCCCGCCTTGCTCTAAGTTTATGACTGACGGAGCTCAATGGGCCCACGGTGCTGCCCAGCGATCCTACGGTACCATGCTTCGGCCCTGCGTTTGGCCCCTTACCCAGATCAATGGCTCCCTTAGCCAGGATATCTTTGCTTTCCCTGAAGCCTGAGATGACGTTTTCTCTATTCTGCCATCCCAGCTGCTGCTTTCGGGTTTCCTTGATGGGTTTCTCTTCACCTTCTGACCTCCGAGTGGGGGAGAGCCCCAGGACTCCCTTTTTTGACCTTTTCTCTTTCTCCCTTCCCAGTTTCTAATAATTTCATCTCAGTCTCCTGGCTTTCAGTAGAAATTTATATTTCCAGCTGGTACCTCTCACCGAACTCCAGACTTCTACATACAGCTGTCTACTCGGTCTCTCTAGTTAGATGACTAAGTGCACCTAAAACCAGGGACTCCTGCTTCCCTCCCTGTACCTGCCTTATTCTTAGTCAGTAAATGGCCACCGCAGCCTTCCAGCTGCCAACCTTGCCCTTTGGCATCATCCTAACTCCTCTGTCTCTCACACCCCCACAGCTGGTATTTCAGCAAATCCTCTCTCTCTCCACCTTCAAAATAGAGCCAGAATCCAAGCTCTTCTCTGTTATCACTCTGATCTAAGCCTGGTTTATAAAAGTATATGTTTAATTAATTAATTAATTGACTAATTAATCATTTCCATTACAGTTGACATTCGATATTGTTTTATGTTAGTTTCAGGTATATGGCACCGCGCCTAGACATTTATATGATTTACGCAGTGATCCCCCCGATTAGCCTAGTACCCACCTGGCACTACATATAGTTGTTGCAATATGTTGTACTTTTAACTTGTCTCTCTGTTTTCACTTTGTCCCCATAGCAGCCAGAGTGACTTTTCTATAACCCAAGTAAAAATAATAATGATCATCACAGCAAGTATTTTCCGGGCACCAGATACCATGGTGTGTGTGTGATGTTCTTTCTCATAAGATTCCTGCAAGGTAGGATTTGTTACCATACGTGTTTTGCAGATGAGGAAACTGAGGCAGAAATGGTTAAATAACCCGCCCAAGGCAACCCAGAGAATAATTTAGGAGCAAATTTGGTGAGTGATAATTGCGAGAGGCTCATGATGAGGGTTGTTAGTTCCACATTCCCAACGTGATTGATTCTCTTTGCCCAGTGGAGACCGATTTTATGTTACAGCCACGCCATGGACCTTTTATTGAGTGCATGTGCCAGGCTCTGCGTGAAGTGCTTTAAGCACATTTGTCTCATCCCCTTGGGATAGCCCTGTGAGTAGGTGGCGTTAGCCCCATCTTACAGAGGAGGAGACTGAGGCTTGGTGTTCTGAGACTTCACAGCAAGTGGTAGAGATTGGATTTTGGCTTCAGTCTTTGAGACTCTTAAGCTCAGACTTTCTCCATTGGACAAAAAAAATGCTCACTGATTGAGTGAGGGGCTCCAAGGGACTCTGTTGGAGCCTGAGAGGAAGGTCTCAAGTGTTGCTTCAACACTCCCTTCCCTTAGAAGAAAAATTGGTGGGTCTGTTGAGTCAGAGACTGGCGCCATTGGGCTGGGGCTGGAGTTGGCTTTTCCTTTTAAGGAAGTGGAAGTCCTGGCTGATGAGAGCCATGTGACCATCCCTCTCAGACAGTCAGAAGTGAGAACAGCACGGAGCTGATTGGCCTGGGGCAGGATAGAGCCTCTGCTTTCTGGGTGATGGTGAGGAGCAGGGTGGGAAATGGACAGTTCTATTTTTTCCCGGGTCTGGCAGCGTGCCTGGGCTCTGCTGGCACTTAGGTGTCTTACGAGTTCCAGGTCACAGTGGAGCTATGCTGGGCATCTCCGGCAGCCATCAGCCTGCCGTGGGCAGAGAAGCTGGCTCTCCCAAATCTTTTCTCAACCTCATCCCGACATACTAAGAACCACAGTTCACCCTTTTCTTATTTCCCGAGGCTTCCCATTTCTTTCTTATGCTCTCTGGGAGTTACAAACAATCCTGTGGAGATTAGCTTCTTGCCATGACTTTGGCCTTGTCAGAAGCAGTCCGCCCTACCTGGGACCAATGTCTCGCCGACCCACTCACACACCCTTGCTCCCTTTGCCACGGTTAACACCTAAGCAGCCCTCTGTTCTCAGCTTCAAGGCAGGATACCCCTGACTAGGCCAGGGCCTCAGGTTTATACTTTCAAAAGCATCATCAATGACCACTGCTTCTGTGCTTATCGCTTAACTGCTTATCACAGTTGGAAATGACATTTTCTGTGCTTATATTTGATTAATTCTTCCCCATCTAAACTGTGGAGCTAATAATAATAATAGAGATCATGGTAAGCATAACAATGACAATGACAGTAATAGCAGCTCACGTTCGTTGAGCCCGTGTTCTGAGTGCAATGCTGAGCTTTTTCAGGTACCGTCTGATTTAATTTTCACAACAACCCTGTGAGCTATGAATTACCTTCATTCCCATTTCACAGATGGGGAAACTGAGCTCACGTAACTCGCTCAGGTTCTCCCAGCTTCTCAGTGGAGCTGCAAGGCTCTGAAACAGGCTTCTTGACTCTGGGGCTTGTTTTAAGCTCCATGAAGGTGGGGACTACCTTTTAGCTCACCATCTATCCCTGGAAAGAGACTCACAGGCGGAATATATTAACGTTTTTGTGAATTGAGTTTGGTCTCTTGTGGATTGGTTCTCCTCTGGGTCTCCTGTGGACATGAACTCTAGGTTCTGCTTGGGATTGGCTGACCCATCCCATCCATTCTGTCCATGCATCTTCGCCCGTCTTGGAGCTTTAGAGCCCCACACTCCATTGAAGATCCCGAGGCATCAGAAACAGCCCCTACGAGAAATTTCTTCCTCTTCCAAGACTGACTCCTTCAATTTTTACCCTCTGGCCCATCCCATCTCTCCTCTTTACCTGACTCCCCTGCCTTGGGAAGCAGGTGGGGTCTTGCCCGTGTATTTCCTTCCAATAGTTTGCTGCTCTTCTTAGCCTTCTCCATGCACCTCATCCAGCATGTAGGGCAATGCCTTGAGGTAATCCCTTGGGGCTCTCTGGCAGATCTGAGCCCCCTTGCAGGCTTTCAGCTGTGGACTTGAGATCCTCTTCCCACACATGATATTCCAGAACCATCCCCAAGTATGTCACCCAAACTTACAATCCAACGGGCCGCCATTAAAGTAGCACCATGAAATGGGAGCAATCAGACCAGTCACCCAAATAACTTCTCATGGCCTCTCTTAATTCTTAATGCAAACGAGCCCCCATCCCCCAGGTCAGTAAGACCTTCTGTGATAGCTCGTGCTGGAGTGCGTGTGGGCCCTGTTGTCAAGGGCCGTATGGAGGCGGGCCTGACTGATGACGTGAGCATGTGAGCACCTGTTAAACATGGAGAGCAGAGACAAATAAACGCCATGTTTTCCCAAGCTGTTAGCTCATGTCTTGGTTGGCACTTCAGTCCGGTCAGGGTTGCTTAAGCGTCGAGCTCGTTTCTGCTTCCTATACCAACAGCACGAAGGGCGGACTCATGCCTTTGACACCCTCACTCTGCCTAGCACTAGCACTGCCCCTGATACGCTGCAGGTGCTACAGAATAGCAGACGGGAGCATGTCAAGGGCTTGGTGTAGGAGCGTCTTGTGTACATAGATAGGACCTTTAGATCAGGGGTCTCCAAACCCCGGTACTGGTCTGTGACCTGTTAGGAACCGGGCCACACAGCAGGAGGTGAGCAGCAGACCGCGAGTCAAGTTTCATCTGTATTTGCAGCCGCTCCCCAGCACTAGCATCACCGCCTCAGCGCCACCTCAGATCATCGGGCATTAGATTCTCATAGGAGCACCGGTCCCTGGTGCTAAAAAGGTTGGGGACCGCTGCTTTAGGTGACACGAAATCGCTAGGTACTCTACTTTCTTTTATTTTTCTAAGCAGGCATGGAGGAGTTGGAATAAAAGAGTGGGAAGATACTGGCAAGCTGAGGTGGTGATGGAGTGTAGAACACAAGCTCTTATTAAAACCAGGCGTTGACGTGGGAATGCAGAGATGGAGGGGACTTTTAGAAAGGGTACCCCAGTTTCCTCCCTTCCTACATTTTTTTCTATTCCATTGTGTTTACCTTAAAATCTCTTCTGCTACTTAGTCGCAATGACCTATTCCTAGACTGACATCTATAATATAATTTGGCTCCTGAAACACCTTCCGTATTTGGAATGGAGAGTGAAGGAAGGCAGGAAATGGCAGGGCAAAAAAAAGGAAACGAATTTGATGAGCACCTACTATGTGTCAGATGCTCCATCAGGCACTTATGTTGTCCTATCTTGTTCTCTTATTACTCCAAGGAGGTAGGTGTGGTTACCCTCATTTTAGAGATGGGAAGCCTGGGGCTCAGGTAAGGTTAGTAACTTACCCAAGATCACGCGGTCAGTTAGTGGAGCTGAGCTACAGAACCAGGTCTTCTAACGCAGGCCCCAGCTAGAAAATAGAAATTCTCTAAGATGGGTGAAGGAGCAAGAAAGTGGAGGCCTCTAGGTGGGTGGACCACGTCTTACCAGGGTCCCAAGCATTTTAGGCTATCAGTGGAAAGAACTTGCTTAACCTCAACCTGGCCTTTTCTTTGCCTCTCTTCTCCAGCTTGGAGGTAAGGCTCGTGTATGTGTTGAAATGTGCCTGTGGTGCAGTCTCCCCGCTGGGTACCTTTTCCTTAGCGTAGACTTGTGTTAGAGGACAAACTCTAGTGCCAGACACAGGTGTGCTTCTGGGTCTGCCTGACCACACCTCTCTAGGTTTTGTCTGTCCCCACGAGGAAACCCAAAGAGGCTGGTGCTCTGGGAATGTCCTCTCCCCCTACCCGTGTCCCCAGCTCAAGTACACTTTTCTTGGCACTGGAGAGTCAACAGGTGTGAGCAAGTGTACAGAGACCTGGCATGCCAGGGCTGGCACTGCTTATGGCCTTCACTCACAAGAGATGGCAATTGCCACCTTCTGCAGGCTGCCCATCAAAACACATTGTTGCCTGGCACCTCCATAGGCTCCAACCAACTTGTGAGTGGGCACCATGCCATCCCAGCAGATGGGCAGAAGGGGTGGGGAGCAGCCAAAGCAGTCCCATCCTGGAGGTGCATAAAATGGAGGTGGTGAGGGTTTGATTTCCAGCTGAGGATGTGTCAGGATGATTCCCTCCACCTTAGATTTATAGGATGGGAGTTAAAGGGGGATGAGGTCTATGCTTTAGCCCGCATCTAGTTGGCTAGGGTTTGTTTTTAGGGAAAAAATGACTTGGAACCCATTAGACTATTGTGGCTTTGACTTTAATGGCCTTAAAGGGAATTTTGGGAATCAGGGAGCAACACTGAAGACAGCAGGAGATAAAGAAGGACAAGAGAAGATTCTAAAGAGATTTTTATAGACTATGACCCCTTTGCCGACCCCTTCTCTACCGTACCCCAACTACTGTAACAGTGGGCTAGCAGAGCTCCACTGCTACCAGACCAAGGCCAATTAGGTTGGGGTCAGGGCTGGAGAAACCCTTACCATGGGTGGTTAGTAGCACAGGCAAGGGGTTCCTAGGAGGTGGGAACAGCTCCTTGAAGCCCTCAGAGGGAATATACAAGGACTATTGTGCAGGAACAGTGTCATGATTTTGGAAATTAAGGGGGTGATTGTCAGAACATTCAAACATCCCGAAGAGGTCACCCAGGCTTGGCCTGTAGAGTCCAGGAGGAAGGCCACTGATGTGGGGGAACAGCCAAGCATGGCTCCAAGAGGAGAGAGTACTTCTCAGGAACAGCTTCTAGGCTGCAGAGGGAGTAGAAGTGGCAGCAATTGAGCCTGAAAGGTGGCTGGAACGCATGCCAGGCTGGGAGCTTGGGCTTCCCCTGACAGGCAGGGGGAGCCATGCAAGCTTTTTGAGTGGAGAAGTTGCTTTGATCAGAGCTTTCCCTGAGAAATCTGGAAAAGGTATGATGTGCAGGAAGAGATAGAGCCAGGAAGTCAGAGCCAGGGGCAGCCATGATGGCTTATACCTGACCAAGGTGGGGAAAAAAAGAGGATGGGAAGGCCTTCACTAGGATACGGCGATGATGGGATGAGAACTTGGAGGGAGAGGGAAGAGCTAAAGAAGACTGTCGAGTAATGGGGAGGACAGAAGGGAAATGGAGAAAAGGGAGTCAGCAGAGGCTCGGGCTTGATGGGCAGGTCTCTCAGCTGGGCTTTTTTATCCACACGTTACGTAGTATTTTGTGCTATTTGTGGGTTTTCATGGATAACTAAGAATTCACTTTCTATGGGAGTTTATTATTCGCACAGGTGTAAGCTTCATCTTTGTATTTCTGCTGCCCCTTTGTATTTCTGCCCAAATTTTCACTTTTCTATGAGTTCGTTTCTGACTACCCTGGCCTCGAAGCCAACCTCTCGTTTCCTCGAAAACTTCTCTCCACTTCCAGGCATTACTATAATCTTTTGGTTATCATGTCGAAGCATTTACAGTCGCTGCCAGTCTGAAATTACAAGTGGGGTGGCTCTGTTTGTGGCCTACCCAGCAATTAGCTGCATACCATTTTATCTCTGCAATTATACTGCAAGAGGAGAAAAGAGTTTAGTCATTGTCCCGGGGGAAGCTGAGGAATAGCAACGTCAAAAGGAATAGCAAAGTCTAAAGCTGTGTGTCTATAGGGGTAGGCTGATCGACGATGGTACCTGGAGTGGCACTGAAGCTCCAGCATAGGTTGACTCCTTTTCTTTCCCATGACCTTCTCACCCCTTTGTCACATCTGAAGAATGACAGACTCTGTAAGATAATCCCTTCCCAGGATAGCAAATAAGTTTCTTTTCTTGTGTTAACTCTGAAAGACTCACAGTGACTGCCTGGACTATTGCCCTGGGAAAGATTTTCAAGCTCTGACTGGACTCAGTAGGAGAGAGCGCTGTGATCAATTAGTGATGTCTGCCATGTGCAGAGAATTAGAAAGCGGGGATGCATGCTGCACACCTGACATCTTTCATTCAGGCCTAATCTGACTCTTGAGAGATGAAGAACTTAAGGCCTAGAAAAGTCATGACTTATTAAAGACAATAAAAGCTAACATGAATGTTTAGTACGTGCGAGAAAGTATTCTAAATATTTCACATACAGTAGTTCAGTCCTTACAATACCTCCTAGGTGTTCGCGCTCATTTTTGCAGAGGAGGAAATAGGAGGCACAGAGAGGTTGACTAAGCGCCCAAAGACACAGAGCAGGCAGAAGAACCGATGTTCAAATCAAGTCTGACTGAAGCCGCATCCTTCAATCGCTGCTCGTCTGCTCTGTGCAGATCACACAGCTTCTTAATGGCGGGGCCCGGAGCTCTGGTCTCCTCGTTCCCAGCCCAGAATTCTTTTCTCCTTTGGGAATGAACTGATATGCTCCCCAGTGTTCACAGTCATATGCCTCAAGATGAGAAGGAAAACCAAGAATAGTGCTAAAAGAGAAATGCTTGATTGAGTATTGAGGACATGACAGGCACTGTGCTAGGAGTTGAGGAGTCAACATAAATAACTGCTGCCCAGTTACTGTCTTTAAGAAGCTCATACCTCAGAAGAGAAAAGGCCATCTGGAGTGCTGCTTCATTCACCAAGTCTTTGCCTGTGACAGCCTACCTTGATTTTAGTCTGGTCTATATTCTGGGCCAGCTGATAACGTTCTCCTCTTCTGTACTCTAAGCATCACGGCCACCCTCAGGTGTGATGTAGTTTATACTGAAGACATACCATCTCAACACTGAGTAGAGTTCTAAGGGGTATCCTACGTGCCCTGGAAACTGGGGACTGGCCTGACTTAGTATGTGCACTGTGCTTTGAGAAAGCTGGCCAGCTTAGGTCAGCAGGCTCCATCCAGAGTTTCATTTGATTCATTCCTCTTTAGACACTGGCCCTATGGCTGTGTTATCAGTTCATTTATTTACGCCTCATCTCTTTTCAAGAAGAATCTAAAGTGACCATGTATAATAAAGTTAATGGGATAGAATAACAATAGAAAGTCTTGACTGAGGCAAAGAAGAGGGAGCAGATATTGCCAATCATATAGGTGAACACGGTTGTCGTGATGAAGCAACAGCTTCCTACTGTGCTTCCTAGCGGCCAGAGCAATATGGAAAGCAGAGTAATTCATCTGTCACTATGGGAGAGGAGAAAGCATAATGGCTCCCAACTCATCTAAGTCAAGAGAGATGTCTTTATCACACTTGGCTGTTGTGGTACAACAAAAAATATATTTGGTCTTTATTCCTGGTTCTTGGCACAGAGCTCCTCAAACCCTTGGAATTTCCTGAGTGATAGAAAGATTGATTTTTGTTATTCATAATGAGCCTCTTTTGATCACACCTGAGTTTTTGCTAATGAAGTAACTTAAGGCCAGAGTAATCAGTTACCAGAAAGACCAAGTGATTAGAGGGTTGGAATTTTTCAGCCCCACCCACTGACTCCAGGAAGGTGGTCAGGGCTGGGGATTAAGATCTATGAAAACTCTTGAACAGGAAGATTGGATGAGATTGGGGCGTATGAACATATTGAGGTGCTGGGAGAATGCTGACCCTGAAGAGGGCATGGAAGCTCCAGCCCCTGCTGTGCTTCGCCCTATGCATCTCTTTTATTTGGCTGTTCCTGAGATGTAACCTTTATAGTAAACTGGCGAATATAAGTAAAGTGCCTTCCTAAGCTCTGTGAGCTGTTCTAGCAAATTACAAATCTGAGGAGGAGAGGGGGGAACTCCTGATTTGTAGCCAAGTTGGGCAGAAGTGTGGGGTACCTGGGGATCCACTGCTTGCCATTGGTGTCTAAGGTGGCTGGAGACAGTTTCGCGGTACTGAGTCCTTAACTTGTGCATCTGTGCTAACTCCGGGTAGTTAGCGTCAGAATTGAAGTGACTCGCAGGACACCTAAGTAGTGTCTGCAGAGAACTGGTTGTGAGCTGGCTGGGTCTCTGATTTGGGGCAGATCCACCAGGGACAAAGGGAATCCCAAGAGATGGGGAGGATGACCACATCAAGGCATTTTAATTTCCAGGAGCCTCTCCCCACAGGACATCTGACTGTTAAAGGAGAAGGTCAGCTCCCTCCCAGGCTCTTAGCAGGATTGAATTAGTTCCTTCGGGAAATTCCTTGGTTCCCAGGTTCGGTGGGCTAAAGAATGTCTGTGTGGTGAGATAACTGAGCAGGAAGGAAATGTCAGCTCCTTGGCAAGCTTGCAGAGTCAGTCTTGGGCCCAGCCTTCCTTCAACCCTGGATGTTTTAGGATTTTTGATTACGACTCTTTATTCTAGGATATACTCTCCTATTCTTTGTGTAGGAAATACGTCTCTTATTAGGAAACACAGCATCAGAGCTGGACCAAGCACTACACTAGGTTTGGGAGGATGGAGAAAACATGCCAAATGACTCCACCTATGCCAAGTGAGGATGTGAACGTGTGTGTGACCGTGAGCTGTGGACAATGTGTTTAATAGTAAAAAATGGCCTGGCAGTGGAAGATTTTAAAAAGAGATGAGTAAATAACTTCAGAGAAGCAATGGGACTTGAAGTGGTCCTTCAAGGAAGAATGGAGTTTCGATTGCTATAAAGATGAGAGAAAGGTGTTTTCAGAGTGAAGGAACAGCTTGAGCAGAGGTGTAGAGGTAGGACTGAGTGTGTCTTAACGTGGGGTAGCAGGAGATGCAATAACTATCAAGTATGAGTTGATTCTGTGCATCAGCCACTGTTCTAGATTCCTGCCTGTAGAGAGCCTGCATTCTACTGGAGGAAATAGACATGCAACAAGGCAGCACTCTAAACAAAATACTTAAGAATTATGATAAAGGTTATGAAGGAAATAAACGGGCTGTGATGGAGATCAATGGGTTATAATTTACAAAGTTCTCTTATCCACTATGTCAGCTACACCACAACTCTTTGATGGAAGCAGAGCCGTTATTATTATCCCCATTTTATAGATAAGGGGACTCGGAACGTCGAAGGGACACACTGAAGGACACAGCCCTCGGCTCCTTCCGCTCCAGAGCATGCTCTGCCTACTGCAGAGCTGGATAATTGAAGATGCCCAGTGAATGCTGACGACCCAACGAGCCTCCTTTTCCAGCTTGGACTCTGTATGAGGGAAGGCTTTGTTCTTTTTGTTCCCTTCTCGGAGGAACCGTCAGCCTTGGAACTCTCATCTCAGCCCTGACATCATCCAGCTTCCTGGTGATGGACCACGAAAAGTCAGCAATCAGCATTTTGTCACATTGAGTCCAGAAAAAACTTCCATTTCGTAAATGTATGGTGACATTGTACACAGTTGAATAAATCGGCCTGGTTTCCTTGCAGAAAAATAAGCATATTCTGAAATGACAGAGGCCGCTCTTGTCAATAAGAGGGATTAACGCCCCTCTCTGTGGTTGGTGCTGTTGCTGCAGCCCATTTGGCTGACCCGAAGCACAGCAGTTGTTTTTTTTTTTTTTTACACACCATTCCACTGGGAGAGTAAATGGAATATTGGGGGTCTTCTTTCTGTGGGGCCCTGTTCCAGGTTGGGCTTTCGGTTCTCCCTGTGGTGTTGCTATAGGGTGAGATGCAAGGAGGTGAACACCTGCACAGGATGCAGTTGTGCTATCTGGAGCGAGTGATAACAGATGTTGTAAAGCATGACTTGAGTCTTGTTCCTGCCTAGCTTGCCCAGTGAAGGACCTTAGGAGAGGGGAGCAATGCCACCATCATAAGGCGTTGGAGCCACTGGATTGAGCCATAGGATCTATAACTCCCACTGGACCAAGTGATTAGGGCCACATGATGAAGAGATCTGAATCTCAGTTTAACAGTAAAAAAAAATGTGTGTAATGCTAATTGGTTTTTATATCGATAATGCCTAGAGAGACTGTCTTTTGAGGGAGCGTACAGTTTAATGACGACCCAAATCTGTTAAAGCTCTGGGCGAAGAGTTGAGAATCCTTGGGATTCAGGGCACATGTTCAAGGAATGCTGTGTCCAGACAACTGTGTAGAAACTGAGACAGGTATGTGTCAGTTGCACAGGTACTATGTAGTGACATAGGCCAGTGCTGTGCAAATGGACGGCATACGCTGGAGGACCAGGGGAAGACTTCGCCAGAGAGTTTGCATCTGAGCAGGACCCGAAGGTTGAGCAGGAGTTCGCCAGGTGGAAAGGGGATGCTGAGTTCCGGGGGCGAAGGCTTGCGGAGATGTTTCTTAGCCTGGAGGATACAGTGTTCTTGCTTAACTCTTGACTTTGGGACTTTGTCTTTTTCTCTTAGCACCTTGCTTCCCTCCATCCATAGATAGGGAGAAGTAATTCCATATATTTCCAATTACCGTATTGAAGGCTTAGAAGGGATTATTTCTCCACTTATAAAAGTCTCTAGATCTGGATGGCAAATCTCCAGCATGTGGGCCACCACTGTCTTCATAAGCCTTTGGGAGCCATTCCTGATAAAAAACTGAACCCTGACTTGGCTCCCGAACCTTCCTCAGCACAGTGCTGCAAATAGCTGCCGCCGACCCGACTGTGCAGGTTGTGGGAAAAACTCTCTGCCATCTCTGGTCTAGTCCATCTTCTTGATCTCGTTGGCATCCTGGTCCCTAAGGCAGCAGAGCGCCCCTCCCGTGTGGGGAAACGAGGAAATACAGAACCAGTGTCCCCATCTTCAGAGGGATGGATGGACTATTGTGGTGGGTGGGCCCAGCAGACGTGTGGGCCCCCAGAAGTAAAACTTCTTTAACTCCAGCTTTGCCTGCATCATTCTTCCGTCTGTGCTGTGTTGCCCATTCTCGCCAGGTTTCTGACTCTGAGTCCTCTTTACCTTCCCTGTGTGAGGCATCAAGAGCTACAGAGAAGATGAGAGAAGCAAAACACATGGTCCTCACCCCTTATGAGTCCTGTGATGTATTTGGAGCAATGGGACAAGCATTCATGACGTAGTTAAGAAATCATACTATTTTAACAATATACGTTAACATATAGATTCTATAATAATGTGTAACACAACGTAATAGCTATTATTTTGAATGTTATTTGCTAGGCAGTATATGATTACATGTGCCAGCACGAACAGGTAGTTAAATTCCATAGGGATTTAATGGTAGAGCGTGGGTACCACAAATGTCAGGCAAGAAACAGGAACAAGTAAACCAGCCTTTACACTACAGTGAGACAGAATCTGTGCTAAAGCTCTTGGAGAAAGGGGACACAGGGACAGATAAACTAGGCCATTAACCAGGCGATGAAGATTTGAATAACATTCCAGAGGGAAGGAACAGAAAATGCAAAGCCAGAAAAGGTAGAGAGAATGGCCCATTCACAAACTACAAGTAACTTAACATGGGTCTTGCCAAGGGAACCAGGAGGTGCAAAAGATGAGGCTGGAGAGGTCCATGAAAGACCTAGAAGGCTTGTTGAAGAATCTGGACTTGGTCACGAGGCTGGTGATGAGCTGCAGAGGCATGACGAGCAGAGGAAGGTTGGGGGGGTGTCACTGAGGCAGCAGTGAGGGGTGGGTTGGAAAGGGGTGATGCTTGGGGCATGGGGTCTCCTAGGAAGCCATTGCAATGACCTAGGCAAACAGCGATCCAGGCGTCATGTAGAGGATGACACCAGGGAGGAGAAGGAGGAATTTAAAACACAAGGCAGTAGACACATCAGGATCTGCTAACACAGGGGCCCCCGATGCCTGGACCACAGACCAGTATCATCACGGCCTGTTAGGAACTGGGCTGCATAGCAGAAGGTGAGCGGCGCGCAAGTGAGCGAAGCTTCATCCGTATTTGCAGCTGCTCCCTAGTACCAGCATCACCGCCACAGCTCTACCTCAGATTGTCAGGTATTAGATTCTCATAGGAGCACTGGTCCCTGGTGCCAAAAAGTTGGGGACCTCTGTGCTAACTGATTGTTTTGAGGCTATGCGGGAGGGAGAACTCACCAGTGGCTTTCAGGTTGCCAGCATGGGGTGGGGTTTGGAGAGAGAATTCAGGTTGGGCTGATAGCGGATAATTGGAGTTAGGAAGGCCATTCGATGGTTCAAGTCCAACTTCCTGCCTTTACATTCATGTCAAATTTAAAGCACCCAGAATAAACGAAGGTCTGTCCAGTGCACGAGATGCTGCAGGGGAGACCAGTCTTTTCTCTTTGGAATGGGAGACCATTCCTGTTTGAAACAAGTCTTCCATAGAGAATTGATCTATCCCTGATTCTATTTAATTCAACTCGATATTTTTTTTTCCTTTGTGATTGTTACATGTAAGTTACATGGAGGACTCAGTCTTCTTTCCTGCTCCTATTCCTTTTACTTCTTAGTCCTTGTAGATGCCTAGATTGACGTGGAATAAAAACGCATGTCAGGTGCAATTAGGTGGGCAGATGGACTGACAGGAAGCCTTGGGGGAGTGAAGGGAAGGCGATCTTTCAACCACAGGAAGTAGAGTAGAGGGCAGGGAAGGTGCCTGGACCCAGGGTGGCAGGGTGAGGTCAGGGCTGGAGAAAGGACAGTCTCCAGGAGAGATCTGAGCTAGGGTAACAGCACAAGCAATGTTAGCCCACGGATTACTAGGGGTGACAGCCTATCAAATCTCTTATTTTTTAAGGCACTCGAGGATGCAGTTTTTAAGTTCTTGAGGCGGGCAGGGGATGTGGGGAAAGGAACAATGACTCTAGTAACACCCCTCCCCCATCCTTTTGGTTGGTTTCAGCAGCAACAATAGGAGTGTGGATCTGGGCCAGATTCTAACTCTCTCGATCTCAGTTTTCTCATCTGAAAAAGGGGAAGAGGGTAGCAGTGCCACTCCTTGCCAGCACCATCAGCCGCCAGTGGCTATTTTCATTGTTATCCAACAGAGCTCTTGAATACGCCTCCAGCCATCACCAGCTTCACAGATGCAGGAACCACACCCAGGTTTGATTCTACTTAAGGCTCTGGGTGGTCAGGCCAGAACAGAGAGGGTAGCGGAGAAAGGCCAGCTGCGGCTAAGAGGGAGAGGGTGCACAGCAGCACACAAGAGCCTGAGGTGGCGGTTTTTCACTGAAAGGATTGTGACTATGTGCTAAGTCATCCCTTTAATAAGTTCCATTTTAGGACTTATGGCACCAAAGCCCTGGTGTTGTACAGTCTGGGGTCACGGCCGGAAGCAATGGGAGGCACTGGGATATATGCTAAGAAGTGAAATGCATGGGTAAGGTGGCAACGGACCCAGGGAAGGAGACACTATAAATATATATATTTTTTGTTTGTTTCTTATGAAATCCACTCATAAGAGATCTTTCTTCAAGCACAGAAACACATTATCTTCTTAATAGACTTGTTGATAACAGGCGGGCCATTCCCTTTGGAGAGGTCTTCCTTTTTGAAGAAAACCGTTAAAGGACATTAACTGAGATCAATTTCAATATGTTAATGCACTGTTTCTTTCCCCGGTGCGCCCTGAGACCACAGGCTGCCGCTCGCCTCGCCACTCTGTATGCGCCAGCCCTCCACACCCGAGGCTTATCACAAGCAATTATCTTACCCAAATAAAAAATGAAAATGGAAAAGTTAAATAAATAACAGGACATCTTGATGGAATCGCAGCAATGCTCATCTTGGCTAACATTAGCCCTGACTTTTGGACAGCTAGATTTGTTAATGCGCTTGTCCTTTGTTTAGGCATCTCTCTCTCTCTCTCTCTGAATCTATGACTTTCCAAAATGATGGATGGCGGCCATCTCTGCTCTCCCCTAAAAATATATTCCCCAGGAAACTGGAGGGAGCAAAACGGACACTGTAGTCCCGACCTAGGTATTGCTCAGATTGGAGAAAACCCTCAAAAGGAAACTCACCTAAAAATTATCATGGTTTTCTTCAAAACAGGTTGAGCCTTCTGTTGTTCTTAGTTTTCCTGCTACGTAAAGGGCTCTGCACACCTGCGCCAGTCAGGCCTCCATGAACTTGAACGGGAAAGTGTGCCTCATGTAGCAGTCAGGATAGACCAGCTTGGGCTCTGGCAGCAAACAACCCTAACCCTTGGGAGCGTAACAGCGGAAGATTTTATTCCTTCTTCATGCAAAGCCTGCTGTAGGTGCTGCCAGTGTGTCACAGCAGTCGCCCTCCAGATCTCCAGCCTGGCATCCTGGGCTGCTCTGAACTTTTAGCATCGCCATTCCACTGTGTGCTTCCTCCATGGCCACCGCAGGGAAAGCAGCTCGGAGATGCAGGCACTGATGATTAGAAGCTTTGGCAAGGAAGTGACACGCAGGCCTTTTCCATTCACATTTCATTGGCCAGAACTGGTCACATGGTCAGTGCAGCCACAGGAGGGCGAGAAAGTGCACCTGGAAGTAAACGAGCACTCCACGTGAGTGAACATGAGTGAAGTCTACCTCTTCAGGGAATTTTGACCATTGACACTTGTTTCTTTCTGCTTGCCCTGAATCTAACTGGGTAACTTAACCCAGGTGTCAGCCATCTGGGCATTCTTGTGTCCTACAAACTTCTGAAGTCATCATTCAATCATTTATTCATCCATCCATCCATTCATTTATTCACAAATATTTTTGACATATAACATTGTATAATTCAAGGTATAGAGCACGTTGATTTGATGCATTTATATGCTGTAATAGCATTACCATTGTAACATTAGCACCTCTATCACAGCAAGTATTTTTTTGTGTGTAGTGGGAATAATAATGGTCTAGTCTCTTAGCAAGTTTGATGATTATAATACAATATTGTCTATCATCACTATACTGCACATTAGGCCTCTGGGACTTATTTATCTATTAGTTGCAAGTTTGTACCCTTCTATTATATAATTATATACATATGTGTGTGTGTGTGTGTGTGTGTGTGTGTGTGGGTGTGTATAAGTTATATGTAACAGTTCTAAGTTTATAGAAAAATTGAGCAGAAAACACAGAGTTCTCATATACCCCAGGGCCCCACACTTGCACGACCTCCCCCACTATCAATGTTTCTCACAGAGTGGTACATTTGTTAGAATTAATGGACCTATATTGACACATCGTTATCATCGAAAGTCCATAGTTTACATTGTGGTTCACTCTTGGTGTTCTACAGTCTATGGGTATGGCCAAATGTAAAGTGACATGTACCCACCATTATAGTACCATATAGAGTAGTTTTACTACCTTGAAAGTCTTCCACATTTTATCTGTTCATTCCTCCCTCCCTGCTAAACCCTGGCAACCACTGATCTTTAACTGTCTCCATACCTTTGCTTTTTCCAGAATGTCATACAGTTGGAATCAGACAGTAGGTAGCCTTTTCGGATTGGTTTCTTTCACTTAGTCATATGCATTTAAGGTTCCTCCATGTCTTTCATGGCTTGATAGCTCATTTCTTTTTAGCACTGAATAATACTCCATTGTCTGGATGTACCACAGTTTGTTTATTTATTTATTCACTTACTGAAGGACAGCTTGGTTGCTTCCATGTTTTAGCAATTATGAATAAAGCTGCTTATAAACATCTGTGTGCAGGTTTTTGCAAAGATATAAATCGGATAAATACCAAGAAGCATGATTGCTGGGTTATATGATAAGAGTATTTTAGTTTTGTAAGAAACTGTCAAACTGTCTTTCAAAGTGATATTTTGCAGTCCCACCAGCAATGAATGAGAGTTCCTGTTACTTCACATCCTCGCCAGAATTTGGTGTTGTCAGTGTTTTGGGTTTCAGCAACTCTAATAGGTGTCTTGTTGTTGTTTTAATTTTTAGTTCCTTAATGATTTACGATGTGGCGCATCTTTTCCTATCTCTATATGCCATCTGGTGAGGTGTCTATAGAGGTCTCTTGTCCATTTTTAGTCAGGCTGCTTGTATTCCTGTTATTTCACATCCTTGCCAGAATTTGGTGTTGTCAGTGTTTTGGGTTTCAGCAACTCTAATAGGTGTCTTGTTGTTGTTTTAATTTTTAGTTCCTTAATGATTTACAATGTGGCGCATCTTTTCCTATCTCTATATGCCATCTGGTGAGGTGTCTATAGAGGTCTCTTGTCCATTTTTAGTCAGGCTGCTTGTTATTGTTGAGTTTTAGAAGTTCTTTGCATATTTTGGATAACAGTCCTTTATCAGACATGTCTTTTGAAAATATTTTCTCCTAGTCTGTGGCTTCTTTTAACAATATTTTTTAAAAAATGCCTCAAAGTCTCCTTCTCCATATGAAATCCAATATTCTCATCAATGACTGAAGATTCTTGGACGTGGACAGGCTTATGTTTTTCTGAGTCAACTCTAGCGAAGACTTCTTTATATAGAGAATTTTTTGATTTCTACTCTGAGTAGATGCGGACGTGAAATGTCGCCGTCTCGTAATTCCTTTCATCTCCAGCATCCCTCCCTCGCTCCTACCTTCACCGGAAGATTGGGGCAGAGAGCGGAGGTGACAGCATGGCTCTGCGTAACGGTGTGAAGTGCAGTGTTAGATGTCACCATCCTTCAGAGTTTCTCAGCCATGCCCAGCGCCTGGGATAACTCAGCGGCCACCTTCTCCTCGCAAGTTGCATGTTGCTTTCCCCCCACTTGTCTTCTCTCTCGACTTCTTTCTGTCTCCTGAATGGTCGTCTCGAACTTCTTGTCTTCAGCCCTTTCTGATTGTAGGTCCAAAAAAATTTCCCCCTCAAAGATATTCATTTAATCCTTCCTTTGTTCTGGTCTCTCCTTCTAGAACATATTCTAAGATCCGTCTTTTCATACCCAAATTATCCATTAGGCATTTCATCAACACAGAATAAATTTTCTCTTTGAGATGACTGCTGACTTTTAAAATATTCCCCTCCCTCACCTTTGTAGGATAATCTTGCCAAGTATACATAGAGCGGGGGTAGGGTAAAAACAAAAAGTGTAGAAATAACTCACTGAGCGAGGCTGGGTAAGGCCTGCATGTCCGGCTTAGGGAGCAGAAAGTGGGATTTTATTCATGCTGGCCACTCACAAGCACATCTGTTCATGGAAGAAATCTCATCATAAAATCAGGTGTTCAACCTGTTTTAGGGACAGTTTGCCCCGGGCTATTACAAAAAAATTTTTTTAAAAATGTTGCAACTTGAAAGTGTCATTGAAGAGTCAGAACACACTGGGGACCTGTTTCCCTCATACCCACACCCTTCCCTGGCAGTAGATGGTGTTTGCAAGAGTAACGTGCGGCAAAGCTCTCAGGAAACGCTGCTGAAGACATCTATCTGCTTAGAATGGGCACAACGTGCCATTTTAAACACTTCGGAATGGAGCAATACCCCAGAGCTCGCTTATGTATTCCATGATTGTTATTTCTTATTAATGTTTACCAACATTTGGTTGACTACTAATTGTGACTAGTAATATCCCCCCTTTGTTATTTCTCAACAAATCCCAGTGTTATGCTGGGTACTGTGTGGCTTGGTTATTTCTAAGTGTATTTAGAAAACCAAGGAGGTCCCATTTTAGATTTTATATAAACTCATTCCACTTAGCACTCTCTAAGTAAAAGCAACAGTCTCTCTCTACTCTGTCACAACTCATTTCTCCGAAACTGTTTTTCCTCTTCCAACCCTGTCCCTGATCCCTTTACTTCATCCCCTTATCTAGGAATCCTTGGGAAAGTTGGTTACAGAGTTCCTTCACCGAAATGGCCACAACAGGATATGAGATGCCATGTCTTGAGACTTCTCCTCAAAACTTTATCTCCTTCTTCAAAAGCCTGAGGAGCCACCTGGCATTATATGAAGTCCTCATTATTTGTGACCCTATGTAAGACTATTGGAGAAGAACTGAGATATTTGACACCTTATAGTTAAAAGATCCAATATGTAAGTCAGATAGTTTATTGGCTATTTCCACTTTTAGGGTAAATATTTTGTCCTTAGCTGGATCCGAGTTGAAATTTTAAGAAAGGAGCATATATGGTTTTCCTTTTCCTGTTTTTCTTACTCGGACTTGGAATATGTGGGGAGGAGGGAGAAGGGAAAAGGCAGAGTAGGGAAACGAAAAGGTGGAGAAATATGTAGAGAACGGGGGTTTATTTTCATTTTTCAACTTCTTAATGAGAAGTGGAAAGAAATTAAACAAAAATAACAAAAATAAATTATTTAAGCGTCTACCGTGTAACAAGCCCAGCGTTAGGCACTTTGCACCAGCTGTCACATACAATCTGAGCAGTTAATAATGAAACATGAGCTGTTAGATTTATGCAGAGGGAGCGAGCTAGTCTAGACTGCCGAGGAGGGCAGATGAACTGCATCACTGGATGGAACTTACGAGAAGGCAAATATGAAGAATATAAAGAAATTGTTAAGCAGTTGGCCTGGCCTGGTCAGCAATGGGCCGCCCTAGAGGAAAGTGACTTTCCAGTGGCAAATTTAGAGGTTTGTCCTAAAGACCATACCAGGCATTGTCATAAAACAATGTCTAAAAACATCTATCAATTTTTTATAATTTTATCATCAGAAAAATAATATCATTTTAAAGGGCATTGATTAAATTTCATTATCCACATTGAGCTATGCTAGGGAATGCGCTGTGGGAATGCCCTAACCACAAAAGCCTTTACTCGTAGAAACTTCTAGAAAATCAGGTCAAGAGTTTAACTCTGATACAGAGAATGCCATTCCTTATTACTTTTAATACACCCATTTCAGATACATGGGGGCCAGCAGTGGAGCTCAGGCCTACTCTAGGAGGAATGGAAACCAATGAGAATTATTTCATCTCTAAGTATTAGGGTGTTCTTCTTAGAGAAGGTAGCATGTTTATAATGGCCTGAACAGTGGAAGAGAGGCACGCGCTTGGGCGAATGGGGTGGTAGAGACACGCGGATGCATCTTGAGAGGAGGCCCAGGGATGGAAGTAAGAGGTTGAGCTGAGCACTGCCCTTGGACCCTGCCAAAGGTGTCCTCACCCTGGCCCCGCACTTTTAGGGCCTTTGCTTTGTCCCTCTTCTGCCTGAGGCAACGAATCCATAGGACTGAGGATGTGCGTCCACTCTGAGCTCATGCCTCTCCACCCCTGCTTTCTAGATCATGCTCTGGCTCTAGGAATGTGGAATTCTTTGGGCTTCTGGGGCTGGCAAAGCTTCTCTTCCGGGCCAGTCCTCGGGTGGGGAGAACAGTGCTCCCATGCACACACACTCGGCCAGCAGGTTTGCCAGGCAGCAGTTTCTTTGGGCGTATTTGGGGCTCGGTGTGTAGACTGGGGTGCCCGTGTATGTGTGTGTATGTGGGTAGAGCGGGGAAAGCTTGTGCTTGTAGGGCAGAGCCACGGGTAGAAAGGAAAAAGACAGAATCCTGGGCTTGGCTCTCTCTGCATCTCCCATTTCCTGCAGAGCTCGAAGGAGTCTGAGAACTGGCCTTCCAGGTTGATCTAAAGGTGTATTTGAAGAGTATGGACACAGAATATATTTTATCTAACAGTGTGTTAGCTTGATACAATTTAGACATGTCACATGTGGTCTCTTTGTATCCTGCCCTGGCATGCAAATGTTCCTTCTCCTCCTTAACATTATTGTTGGGGTTTTCCTTTAAAAGTAACTGTTCATGGGGCGGAGGCCAAAGGTGGTCGCAATCTGGCCTCCTCTTTCCACTAACCAATCAGACTCATCCTGGGTAAAAAGCAACAGGAGTCCTCACAAGAAAGGCTAAATTCAGTGGATTCTTTCTTCTGTGTTTGGTTTGCCACAAGGTGCTTATTTTGTAGTTTGTGTAGGAGAAGTGAGTTGCTTATGTTCCTGAATTCCTCTGATAGAGAAGAACTTTTAAGAAGGATGAATTGCAAGAGAGATCTGCCTTCACACACACACACACACACACACACACACGCACGCACGGACGGCTGGAGAGCTTCCTTCCCTTTCCCCCTATACACTTGGGAGGTTCCACTGAGGCCTTTCTTCCACCTGTTTGCATCTGCTGCAGAGGACGTTTGCAAAGAGAGTTGCTATGACACATCTCTGCAGATAACAGGAGTTGGCAGATGTGTTTTAATTAAAGAAATCCAGGTAATGAAAAAGATGTCATGGGTAGAGAGAATGAGAACTTGCCAGCGACAAACCCCTGCTCATATCCACTCTGCCCCAGCTCACAGCATCTGCTTATGGATTCTATGAAATGCCATTGTCAGGGAGGGGGAGCAGATGTAGGTATCAGGATGCTGCCAGCTCCTGATTATCTACCATTTGGGGTACAAGGCCAAAACTTGAATGATCCACATCCATAGAGAACACCCAGCAACACCGTAGCGGAATGTTTAACTTCCTTCTCTGACAAACTATCCACTGGCGCATTTTAAGACTTTGAGACTCTTTGATTCTCTTTCCTTTCCTCTGGGTACAACTGTAGGGAGGAAATAATGTACGAAGGACACAGAAGCAAGTGTCTTCAAGTCCTACTCTTGTATGTAGTTGGTTTAGCCAGCAAAACCACCACATTTGAGTCTTCAGAGGGAAACTGGAGGCCTTCTAGACCCATCCCTCACTTTGCAGTTGACGGAACAGCAATCCACAGAGGGGACTGCTCAAGGTCCCACGATGACATAGCTTGGTCTAGAACCAGGCCTCCTGACTCATGGCCACCATACTGCCCACAAGGACTTCTTCCTCCTGAAATTCTCCCAGCCCTTTCGGGACGTGCGAGTTAACCTTTGGTTGGATGCTTTTCTTTGGTAGTCCTCATGTGTTAATATCTTTTAATGTGCCCAATGGAAGTATGAATGTGACTACAAAGGTCACAAAATGTAAATGCTTACAGAAGCAAGTTGGGTAAAATAAAAGTATAATTGGGCCAGAAAAAACGATGGAGAATAGTGGGGCTGTGGCATACTAGAAGATACATGGCCCTTCTAAAGGCATCTAAATGATAAAAAACATTTGAACACTGTATTGGCCAAAAAAAATATCTGTAGGACACAGTTGGCTCTTGTACTGCCAGATGCAACTTCTGACGAAGGGCCTAGGACTTCAGTAGTAGTAGGGCATATGGGCCAGAACTGTCTGATAGAAATATAATGTAAGCCTCCTCCACACATAATTTTTAATTTTTCTAGTAACTGCAGTAAAAGGTAAAAATGAATAGGTAAAATTAATTTTAATATACCTTAATATATACTTTAATATACCTTATTACCTTTTACTGCAGTAAAAGGTAAAAATGAATAGGTAAAATTAATTTTAATATACCTTAATATACCTTAATACATACTTTAATATACCTTATTAAAGTATATATTATACTTTAATATACTTTAATATACCTTAATCACATATATCTAAAATGTTATTATTTCAACATGTAATCAGCTTAAAAGTTATTGAGATGTTTTACATACTAAGTCTTCAAAATCCAGTGTATGGCAGGTCTGAGATTTGACTGCTTTTCTTATAAGCTACCTACACTGTTTCGTGGATGCTGGCAGAAGAGATGAGATTCTTGGGTCAGAGATAAAGGATTTTGTTACTCATGGCATAGCAAGTAGCACAAACATCAGCATGTTTGTAGCAGTTCCCCTGGTCCCCTGTAATAAGAAGAATTCTAAGATGGTCCCAGAGATTCCCAGTTCCCTATTTACACACGCCTTGTGCTAGTTATTCCACCAAACACTGCTGTGAAGGGATTTTGCAGATAGTATTAAGATTTCATATCAATTGACCTCGAAATAGGGAGATTAAGCAGGTAGGTCTGACATTATCACATGACCTCTTTAAATCTGGGTCTAGAGGTCAGAGACAGAGAAGTCAGAGAGATTAAAAACATTGGAGGAATTTGACAGTAAGAAATTCTGCGTTGTTGACTTTGACAAGGAGGGGGCCATATGACGAGGTGTGCAGGTGGCCTCTATGAACTGAGAGTGGCCCCTGCTGACAGCCAGCAAGGAAAATAGGGACCTTAGTTATACGATTACAGGGAATTAGACTCTACCAACAACTTGAATGAGCTTGGAAGTGAGTTTTTTTCCCAGAGTTTGGTCGCTAGACTTATATGTATCTGTCCACTCAGGGGTACCATACCCTAGAGCAGCAGTCCCCAGCCTTTTTGACACCAGGGACCTGTGCTTCTACAAGAATTAATGTCTGATGTTCTGAGGTGGAGCTGAGACGGTGATGCTAGCGTTGGGGAGCGGCTGCAAATACAGGGGACTGGTGCTTCTACAAGAATCTAATGCCTGATGCTCTGAGGTGGAGCTGAGACGGTGATGCTAGCATTGGGGAGCGGCTGCAAATACAGATGAAGCTTCGCTTACTTGATGGCTGCTCACCTCCTGCTGTGTGGCCTGGTTCCTAACAGGCCACTGACCGGTACTGGTCTGTAGCTCCGGGGATTGGGGACCCGTGCTCTGGAGGATTATTTTTCAACCTTTTTTCTTTTTACTGTTACTCTTTATGGAGCCTTTGAAGATATCTTTTCCTTAATTTCCTTTCTCCCCCATGAAATTTTATACCACAGGTATATTGTTTATCTGTCGTTATTCTATCTATTGTTATATCTATTGTTTATCTATTATACATATTGTTTATGTGCTATGGCCCTTTGGAAGGGCATAAACCATTATAACATTTAAATTTCTCCCACCCTTGACCCCACCCCTCACCCAGAATCAATTTTTTCCCCCTTGCAGGCGATATTGCCCCTGCAGAGAATGTATGCTCTGGAGGACTAGACTTACATTTACCAAACTTACCAGAGGCAGACTAATATATTAGGTTGCCAATTTATTTCATTTGGGGTGGAATAACTTATTCCGCCATTTATACGGGGATGCCCTCATGGTGTGTCAGGTGCTCGGAGCAAGGGGATGCAGGGGGTGTGAAGACTGAGATCCAGAGAGCTCAGCTCCCTTGCTGTTGTCGCCTGAGTCCACGTTGCTGGACGGAGTCCCTCACTTACGTCTCTTTTCTAGGCTCTTGGGCAATCAGACTGCACTTGTGCGCTAGAACTAGAAATTCAAGTGTAGCCAGGCATATGGACCAGCATCGTCTCTTCTTGGGAACAGTGCTGGATGAACATTGAAGCATTTTTATTCTTAGGGTCTCCCTCTCTTACCAGTTACACACATCGGTCTCAGCGAGCATCCCCTTTTTCCCTCAAGCATTTTGAAGAGCAGACAGACCAGTTCAGCTTTGAGAAAGCTATTTTGTCTTTTGGAAGAATCAGAGGGAGACTGTCTACCTGGATGTGTCTGCCCCAGGCAAAATATGATAAGCCAAATATTTCAGGTAAAAAGTACTTTTAAATTCCTGGATGTTACTTGTTGGGGAGACAAGCCTAGTGGAGTCAAGATTGCATGTTTAATATCCTTAGAGACCAGGTACCTTCTCTCTGTTCTGGGGCTACTGATTTCATCTCTGACCTTGAGCAGCCATCTACAAAATGCTAACATTAGTGAAAGGAGGAACGGGGCTTGATGGTGTCAATAAGATGGATGAAAACTAACTTTGTTAAAGTGCTTGTTAAAGGATGTGTTAACCACTTTATTTGGAAGTATGCTTTTAAAATCTTCAAAGTTTGTTATCAGTTGAAACGTGCTTTACAGCCTAACGTATGACCAGATTCTGTTAGTGCTTCATGAGTGTTTGAAAAACTATGTTCTATAAAATTGCCTGACAAGTTCTATGTGTGTCTTTAGATAGAGTTTGTTGAATGTGTTGTTGAATCTTCTGTCTTTATTGATTTTTCTATGTGCTTTCTATGCTTGAGATACTAATTTGGAAGAAGTTTATTATATCTCTCACCCTAATGATAGATCTGTCAATTTCTTCTTTAAATTCCATTGGTTTCTGTTTTGTATATTTCAAAGCTTCTTTATGTGAGGTTTTAATTATCTTATTTTCCTGACGAATTGTTCTTTTTACCATTAAATTGTGCCACTCTCCATCTCTAATAAATCTTGAACTCTATCTCATCTGATATTGATACAGTGACACCAGCTTTCTATTAGCTAGTATTTATCCAGTATGTCATTTTTCTATCATTTTACTTATAATATTTCTGTGCTCTTGTATTTTAGCTGTCTTTTGTATAATATATACAGCTGATTTTTTAAAAGACAATAAGAACATCTCTGTCTTTTACTTAGGAAGTTTATTTCACTCATATTTATTGGAATCATCAATAAATTTAGACTTAATTTTCCCAAAGATTTTGTTTCCTATTTTCTTTGATTTATTTTTTTCTTTTTCTTCTCCAGTC
The DNA here is from genome assembly GCF_000325575.1 of Pteropus alecto. Classification (NCBI taxonomy): domain Eukaryota; kingdom Metazoa; phylum Chordata; class Mammalia; order Chiroptera; family Pteropodidae; genus Pteropus; species Pteropus alecto. The sequence goes on from NW_006432945.1 coordinate 4,333,228, forward strand.
CTACTTTATTTGGTTTGGATCAAGCTCTCTTTATTCTCTTTTCTATTCTGCTGATTTTAAGATTGTTCATTTTATTTTTATTCTTTAGAGGCAACTTTAACATCACAGGACATATATTTGACTTAGAAAGTGTAATTCTGGGTCATGTTGTATACTTACTTCCAGGGGACACCAATCACATTATTTTCTGGATTGTTAAGTGGTAAAGTCTTGACCTTTTTCCTCCTTCCAAAAATACGAGAAGCTCAAAACATTTTAACTGATCGTTTTTTCCCATCTCCCATATCGTTGACCAATATTTCAATTATCTTTTGCTTTTATATCATAAATCAGTCATTTTAATCATTATTGATTTCTACTATCCTTATTTATATTTATTTACTCGTACATTTACCAATATTTTTTCTTTCTGGTTTCCTCCTTGAGGTAAAGTAGTAGTTTTTGCATTGAGGATCTGTTAATTTAGTCTCACTTTTTGATTACCTTAAAAAGCCTTAATTTACCTATATGTTACAGATTTTTTTCTTACATGCATTATATAATGTGTAACAAAGAAAAGCTTTTTTTAGTTATCATTATGCCTTCACTCTTGAGTGATAGATTAACTGGGTATAGAATTCTAGGTTTGCAGGTATTTTTTTCTTAGCACTTTGAAGATATTTATACCTGTTATTCATTTATTGCCTCTCAGCTGCAAATCCATCCTTCTTTGCCATACTTTGCGATATCAGACAGACCTGAACTCTGTAGATTACATTTCTCCCTTGACAGAAGGCTCGGTGTTAGGCTCTGCCAAGAGAGGGCACCAGAGGGACACTACAAGGCTGAAAGAGGAAGAAGGAAAAAAAGATTTTTCCCTCCCTTTTTCCTTTTGGTTCCTAATCTGCTCAGTCCTGAGCCAAAAAAAAAAAAAAAAAAAAAAAAAAAAAAGAAAGATTTATAGGAATGCCCTCTAGTATTTGAGCTCCACACACACACACACACAAAACAACAGAAGGCCAATTTCTTTGGCACCACATCAGTGGGCATCATATTCCTACGGCAACCATGCCCTTCCTTCCAAGGTCTGAATTTCTGCTTTGCAGGGTCTCTTTCCTCTGAAATTTTAAGTTCCTTTCTTGTTCACTTTCATCACATCCCTAAGGGTAATAGTTTCTTGCCGTAGTGTCTACCTCTCTACATTTTAGAGTTTATTTTGCCCATGTTAGTTGTTAACCACCTTTTAATTCATTATATTAAAATTTTCCTGTTTAAATTGCTGGTATGGTTTCAGTCTCCTGACTGGACCCTAACTGATGAAATATTATTGTATTGTTTAATTTTGTTGCTCTGCAAAAGACTGTTGCCTGCAAAAGATTTGAGTAGATACTTCATAAAAGAAGATGTACAACTGGCCAATAAGCCCACAAAAAAAGTTCAACATTAATGTTTAATAATGTTCAACATTATTAGTCATCAGAGAAATGCAAATTAAAACCTCAATGAGACCATTACACACTCAGCAGGATGGCTAAAATTAAAAAGATTGACAACAGTAAATGTTAGCAAAAACGTGTAACAACTGGAACTCTCCTACATTATTGGGAGTGTAAACTTATACAACTAATTTGGAGAAATTGTGTCTGGTAGTGTCTTATAAATGTACACCTACACTATGACTCCAGCAATTCCACTCTTAAGTATTTACCCAAAAGAAACAAAAATATATATATGTTCACAAAAAGACTTGTTCAAGAATGTTGATAAAAACTTTATTCATAATCTCTAAGATAGAAAGAGGTCAAGTGTTCCTCTATAGAAAGACAGATGAAAAATCTGGTGCCTTCATACCATGAAAAATGACTCAGTAATAAAAATGAATGAACTACCGATACATGTAACACCATGAGTAAGTGAAAGAAGCCTTATAGAAACATGTAGGATTTCACTTATGTGTAATTTTAGAACAGGTAAACCTAATCTATGGTAGGAAAAAAAAACAGGATAGTGGTTGACCTTGAGGGTATGGGAGTAAGGATTGACTGGAAAGGTATGTGAGGGAATTTTCTGAGGGCGATGGCACTGTTTCACATTTGCTAGAAGTTTGGGTCACACGGCAATTTATATTTATGATTTATGCATTTTATTATATGTAAATTTGACATCAAAAGAAAGCATCTGTAAACAAATATTGAACTCTAATGATATCCTTGCTAAAGTATTTAAGGAGAAGTGTATCAATGTCTACAATTTGCTTTGACATGTACAATACAAAAAAAAAAATAAAAACAAAATAATAATAAAAAACTAATGAGGGATTGATGGATAAATATAGAGATGGGTAGAAGATAAATATGTGATAGTAAATACAGTAAAATTGAGTGAAATATTAATGATAGAATCTAAGTTGTGAGAATATAGGTGTTTGTGGTAAAGTTCTGTCAACTTTACTCTGTTTGAAAATTTTATCTTAAAATGTTGGAGAAAAGTGCTACTGTTGATTTAATCTTTTAAAAGTAATTTGTGTTTTCCCTGTGGTATATTTAGGTATGAATTAATTTTTGTTGCACTGAGGGCTCATGAGCTCATATCTTTTTTGAGTTCTTGAGGTCTATCAGCTCTTTCTTCTCTTCTTCTGGAATTCCCATTAGATCTGTGTTGGAATTTCTCATTCTTTAGAATCTTTTCCATACTTTTTTGTCTCTCTTTGCTGAAATTTGAGCACCCTCATCTTTCATCTTCAGATATTTTATTCTCATGTCTATTTTTCAGTTTACTAACTCTCTATTCAGCTATATCTTATCTGCCGGTTAAATTATGACTATGTTTTCCATGTCTAGAAATTCTATTTCATTCTATTCCCCAATTAATTGTCATTTTATTTCAGTGTCGTCTTTTTGATTCTTTTATGTATTTAATCATTTTAAGCATATTTAGTTTTTAGCTTAATTCTCATAGTTTATTTTAAGTGAGTGTTATCAGGGTTAAAATTCTATTTGCTATATCTGCTGACTCTCACTCATTGTGAATTGCTTCTTTGTGTGCTTCACAAATTTGGATTGTGATTTATGGTCAGTGAATATTTATCTGAGGAACCCTTCCAGCTTGAAGAAGGTTCTGTTCCCTCCAGAGCAAGTTTTTCGTTTGTTTCTGTCCTAGAGAAGCCAGAGTCATAGGCCCTAGTCACTCTTTATACTAATTTTCTATATCGTGTATCTAGAGGAAAGTTAAAACCCAACCCCTTATGAAGGTAAGGGTGTGCTCATGAATGTTAGAGAAGACTATTTCTTTTCTTCATCTAGAGCCCAGAGACAGCTAAGCTTGATCATCGTCCTAGGTCCGTGTGTAGATTGTGTTTACTTCCTCCTGTGACTAAGGTAGCAAGCTCTTCAAGGCTTCTGGCTCTTTTGAGATGGAGATGGAGGAATTGGTGTGGGGAAGGGTGTTTGCCTTCCACTTCCTTGCATCATGTCTACTCAAGGCCTAATATCCTGACCTCAGGTGGACAGTCACACCCCAGCTCTGTGTTACCAAATCTGTCAGCCCTTCCGCAGGCAGCTACAGCATCAGCTCAGCATTTCTACTCTAGTTTTCAGTTCTTTCTTTGTTTTGGGTCTCTGGAAATTTCCCTCACTTGTAAATCCAGTTATTGCTTTTAAAAGAATGTTCATTCTAATCTATTCAGCATTTTCTAGGTGTTTCATATTGGGAGGGTCTTCAAGTAATCTAATCTTCCATAATACTGGAAATGAAAGCTGTGCTGAGCATTGCACATGGATTATTTTATTAATAATTCACAACAATCCTATAATATACGTATTATTAGTCCAGGAAATCTAGGCATAAGGGATTAAGTAGTTTATCCAGGTTTTACAAGCTGGTAGGTATGGAAGAGTTGGGTTTTTCCCAATGTCTAAATGATTCCGATATGTAGACTTTTGTTCTCTTGCGTTGCAAGGGTAGGGAAACCCACCTCTGGCCTGGAAACATTGCTTTGCTTGGGTCAGCGGTAAGTTAGTAAGTTAGTAAATCAGTAGATCAGTACTTGAACACCCTCAGTTTTCTGGGTGCATTTGCTATCTTCTCATTCAGCAAGTTCTGAAGAGTGCTCTTTGTACCTTAAAAAACAGGTGGCTTTTGGATTTCTCCCCTTACCTGTCATGTCCTGCTCACATGCTGGCTGGAAGAATAGTGTTTGAGGTACCATATGGGATCACTCTCAAGAGACCCTCTTCTGCTTGACAAGAATACTCAGCCTCAAGATCATGGGACTCCTGTGTCTCATGTCGATTTTTGACTGAGTTTTATTTAAGTCACTTGCTTGATCTAATTTGCAAACCTGAGAAGTGATGAGCTTTCTGTTTATCTCTGAGACTGCCTTGCAGACAGCTTGGGTGACCAACTGTCCTGTTTTACCTAGGATGAGGGGGTCTCCTGGGACGTGGCCTTTCAGTGCTAAAACTGGGTGAGTTCTGGGCAAACCAGGATGTCAGTCACTCCGCAGACCTTTAGGGGTATTATTAACCAGATCAGTGCCGGTCCTTCACCATAAGAGGCCAGAGCATCTTCTGGTTTCCAGATTTCCCCAGAGATGAAAGGAAGGAGGTTTAATGGTGAGAAGAGGAGCACAGAGGACAGAAGATTCATTTCAAGGACATATGGAATAAAGCAAAACCTCACCAGGTATTTCCCAGCTGGTCCTAGTTACACCCCAGCAGAAGATGGAGCAGCTTACAGGGGACAAAAAGTAAGAGCAGCAGGGAAGAAAACTAAGATTTACAGAGAGCGTGGTCTCCTGCACCAGGTATTTGGTTAGATTCTTAGTCTGTATCATATCATTGGTTCTGACCGGAGCTCTGTGAGGCAGACCATATCATGCCCATTTTGAAGAGGAGGAAATTGAAGCTCTGCAAGATTAAGTCATTCGTTCAACATCACGTATTTGAGAATAGTCATGCCTGGATTCAAAGCCAAGTGGGCCTGACCCCAAGGCCAGGGGGCTTCTTCTACTCCGCCACAGGGAAGTCTTTATGTCAGCACCGATTTCAGGAGTCGTGAGCTAAGGAGGAAAGCTGAAAATGAGACAGACTCTGCAAACTGTCCTTTGCCTTGCAACCTCTATTGGGAAGTGGCAGAAAGTGGCCACTTCTCTAAGGGCACTGTGAGATTCGGGGAAGTGGGCAGGAGAGCATGGGGCGCTCTCTGCCAGCACTCAACTCCCTATTTCTTTTCCCCTCCCCAACATACTTCTATCTACTGTCAGGTTTGGGTGCAGGGGACAGAGATGCTGGACATAGAGATAAAGATTTCTTTCCCCTTGGCGGAGTTGTTTGTAGACCATTCCGCTGGCAGTCCCAGCCCTCTGGAGCCTGGGTCTTTGCTCCTTGCTGTTGGGTGCCTTACTGCTTGGGCTGAGGTCGTGAGCTTGGTCTATCCCATTCCCACTTGCTCATCTTTAGAAAAACAGCCTCCTATTGCCTGTCTGTTGCATTGTAAAATGCTCTATCAATATTAAACATTATTAGGGCATTTTTGCCTAACAAACACATCCTAAGGATCCAGTGATCAGAACTGCTTTTAAAGGCCTCTTCTAATATTTACCTACCCAGCTTCCTTCTACACTCTTAGCTGTGTTTTTCTGAAACAGCTGTGTCCAGAACAGAAGGCTCTTTTGTGTAAACTCATAAGTCACCTGTACTTATTTTGTGTATCCAGGGCTGTTATGCTCTGCAGCAAGCTATTTGAAAAAAAAAAAAAATAGGAGTGGGTATTTGATATAATAGATTATTACATGTTCAGCATATAAATTACTAGGTCTTAGAAGCAGGAAGCGAGTAATTTTGCCCTGAGGTAATATAACAGCTACTGTGGAGTTACTAAAATCAATTAAATAGATCATTTGTGGTCAGGGCAGAAGCATGGAATTACTACCTGAATAACATTTGGCAGTCATTCCCGCTTTTAATCATTCGGTAAACAGGTATTGAGAACCCGAGATGAGTTTGAGACAATCTAAGTGCTGGGCAGGGCTGCAAAGACATACAAAGCATACAGCCTCAAGGAGACCAAAGACTTTCTCAGTTCTTTCCACAGAAAGTTAACCAAAGTCATTATGCTCTTTGGTCGATAAACTTAAGTGAGAGGGAAATGGGTCTCTTAGAAGCAGGTGGACATGGAACCAGAGGTGTGAGGGGTAAGCTGTACAGTTTGGTTCGGGAAGGCATGAGGTGAGAAAGAAGAGGCAACATGAATCAGACGCTGAGACGGTGCCTCAAGAAGACCAGTTATAATGCAAGACATATTCGGAGCTGGGGGCCTGGGTACTAAGCTCAGCTGTGTGGCTTATTAGCTGGATGATTTGGGGCAAGTTACTTAACCTCATTGAGTTCCATGTTTTCCTATCCATCAAAAGAGATAATTGTACCATTTACCTTAGGATTATATTGTCTGTGAAATAACTGGCACATAGTAGTCATTCAGAAAAAAGGGGGCCATGATGCTTACAACACAGGCCTACGTGAAGGGTTGGGAGCCACTTTCACCTTGGGAACCAACCCCATCACCCTTCCTGTTCAGAAGTTATAAGGGTCTAGAATTATGAGGATCTAATCTTGCCCTTGCATCTGAAAAAGACCCGAATTTTCTCATGGTCCCCAAAGAAGGATCCAATTTTGTGCTAGAGTCATGGAGATTGTAGCATTCTCTGTCCAGGATAAACCACTTGCTACCAGTTCCGAGCCCCCTGCCCCACGCCCCCGGGAAATACTTTATTCTTCACCAGTGAGGAGCTTTTCATTTGCCTCTGTAATTGGGTCAGTGTCATCTGGCCTGCGAGTCATCCAGGGCAGTTGTCCACTTTTTATCAAGCGAGTCAAGAAGGTATTGACCCAGGGCAAATGGGATGGAGGGGTGAGAAATTATCTAACGAATCTGAGCAATCAAGTCTCATCCCTATACCACTTCTGGGGGCACAATATCCTTCGACCCGGATCCCACCCACTCTTCCTGGTCCCTGTAAAACCAATCTAATGAGAATGGGTGGACCAACCTGGATTTCTTTTCTTAAAGCACCAATGAGTGAAAGATACTATAAAATAACTTATGTCAAAAACAAATGTTAAAATAATGTCATACTCTGATAACTTATGCTATCAGTCTTGACAGCAGAATATGCTAAATAAATTAGTCTTTAAATGTTTCTCCCAATTATAGGCTTTTGGTCTAATTATCGCTTGACTGAACACATGAATCATCTTAACATTCTCCTTACTCATGCTGTAAATATGTGGCTTTTATAAACCAATATTCAAATGAAATACCTTTTTTTTTGTTGTTTTGTTTTAATTTCTCTGGCCTCCGTTGGTAAAATGGACTATTTTTGAATGACAAACTCATGAGAATGACTTCGATTAGATTTAACCAACTTTTGTTGGGTATCTCCTCAGCAAAAGGAACAGAGCCAGCTACTGAAGGGGACACATGTGGTTGTGATGGCTCTGAGTGTAATACGAAGCAGAAGGAGCCCTGAGAATTAGCATCAGAGGAATGCAACATTTTCAAAATTGTAGATGGCTGGACCTTGGAAGCAGAGAGGTGGGTGAGAGAGTTTTCTGGGGTGAGGACATGGCAGGGACGGGGAAGGAAATCAAGGACCTCAGACATGACCGTTCCCTGGACTCTTTGAGAGGCCTTATTACATATAGTTCCCTGAGCGTTCAGAATCCCTGTGTCTGTTTAGCTCATTCGTAACCAGCTCATGGTCACTGGCTAATAAGAAGCCAACATTGCAATCTGGATCTGTCTGATGCTTTGGAGCATCACACTACTGATTCTTAGACGGGGAAGAACAGAATCACCTGGGCACCTTTTTGAGACATAGAATCCGGGATGTCGGTTTAGGTCATCACCAGAACCTCAGCGTTGGAGCCCAGGCATGTGGATAATGAAAAACTCTGGAGCAGCGTGTCTCAAACCCATGCATACAGGTCCCCTGAGGAACTTTGTTAAAATGCAGATTCTGAAGGCCTAGGTCTGGGGTAGGGCCTGAGAGTCTGCATTTCCTACAAGTATCCAACAGAGGCTGCAACTGCTGGTCCTTGGACCGTTCTTCCACTAGCAGGGCCCTGGGTTTCTGAATCTCACCCAAGGTTGCGAAATATTGTACTGGGCCATGTGGTCTCTGTATAGACTTCTCCAAATATAGATAACGACCATCTACTGGGACACGGGCACAAAGCCAAGATGTAGGAGGAAAGCAGCGTGGGGCTGGGCCCCGGAGTCCAAGTTAGCAGTGAGTTTCCAGGCAGAGGGACGTGCAGACAGAGCCACCTGCCTCAGAGGGGTCCCGGAGAGCAGGTTCCCTGGAAGGCGGGCTGGGGCTGTGATTCCATTCCTGACAGATCCCGCCCGCGAGACCCACAGAAGGACCCACTGATTAAATAAACGTGTTCTCAGCGTAGGAGAAAAACCCCAGGTTTAAAACTAATTTCCTTCTGTGGGGCTCTTCCTCCCTTCCCCAGTATGGACACATACAGACATTCTCAGAGGAAATACCTGAGTGCTTGAAAGAAACCCACATGAGGGAGGCACATCCAGACCTTGACAGAAAGATGGTCCTCCTGGTTTCCTCTGGTTCCCAGACTGGAGAAATATGATTAGGTTCCAGTTCTGTTGAAATGAAACACATTTTAAAGTTTTTTTTTTTTTTTAAATAATGGAAAAAACAGGTAATCCAAAGAAGTCCATATAATTCTTTTAAACAATTAAAAAAATAAATGAATTTAAGTGTTTTTTTTTTTTTAAATCAGGAAATAGCTTCATTGTTTGAATTTAGATATAATTAAACCATCGATTTGGCCTCATTAGAAAGTGAATGTTTATCAGAGAAACAGGGAGACCGTGACAGGGGTAGGTACATGGTGGGGAGATGCAGACTTTTTCCAAGTATATACTGTTCATTTCATTATAAAAAGATAAAAATCGAGGTTAGCGAGCAGCCTCAATAGGAAGTGTAGTGAACGTCTTCTCGTTTTCCTAAGAGCCCCCATCTTGACAACATTGTGTTGCTTAGGAACTAACAAAACATGTCTCTCTCAGTGTGTGTCTCTCTCTCTTTCTTTTTTTTAATGGTCCCTTTGTGCCCTGATATTTTTCCAAGTTGGCAGTTGTGAGCCAAAACAATGTGATTTGGTTAGATGCAGCCTCCCTCTCTCAAGTCTGGAACAGAATAGATAAGAACTTGTATGTCAGAATACAAAGTTTACTCAGTACCAGTCCGAAGCTTTTGATGTCGCCTGCCCAATCTGGCCTCACATCTTTGAAGTTCTAGTACACATGCTAGGGTTCCGTCAATAAGAAACAGACCTTTCTTTCCCCTGCTAGTTAAAACATCTGCCTCCTGGAAACGCCCCGCATTAAAGCAGGTTACAATAGTTCCAGGGCCAATAGAGACCCGGGCTTTGCCACATTAATGACAAGAAAAGAAATGTTGAAGGAATGGAAGCAATTGAAGAAAACTCCCCAGGACTGGTGGGGGGGGGCGGGGGTAGCAGGTGGGGGGGAAGGGAGGCGGTGGTGGTGACAATATTTTCTATTCCGAGATTGTAAGGGAAAAAAATTTAACTTGGTTGGTCTTCTCGTAAGCAAAGTGGCTGACCAAGGTGGGCTTTTGGTGGGGTTCTTTATCCAGTGCTGTATTCACGTTATAAGTCACATGTGATCTACACTCTTTATCTGGGACATTAACTGTTTCTCAGTGAATAAGAGCAGAGAATACAGGCTCATCGTCACTCTTTGCAATGTCATTTAAACTGCTCAGCAAATGGCTTATCTGTCAAAGAATATTGCTTTTTCCTGGAATAAAATCCGGTTACTGATTGCTGAAACCTATGGATATCAGAAATGATATCATGATGTGCTTCTGCTGCTACATAGTGGTGCCCTTTGAAGGAACAGAGAGCTAAGGGTAGGAGGGCCTTTGTTCCTGGAAGCATCTAAACAATGGATTATCTGAAGAACCTTAGATGCCGGGCTTCACACCCTTAACCCTAACTCGGGCTTGCAACAAAAGATTTCATCTCACGAAGTCCAGTTATGGAAACGTCAGAGGTGGGTGGAGGTCCAAGGACTGTTGGTGAAGGGTAATTGTGCAGATAAGCACATGGACTACACGCCGAGGGCTGGCAGTCCCCATTGCACGTCCTGACTCCGTGGCTGTAGACCTGCTGCATAGCTGTTAAGGGGCAGGAAGTGAAAGTCAGAAGGAGGAAGAACATGAGCCCATGTCTGCATGCCCCCTCCTCAAATCTGGATAACAGCGATGAGAAAATCTTTGCCAGAATGCTGAGCTCACAGTAGGCCAGGGGCAGAGAGAGGGGCAAGTTGGGGTGCCAGGGGGCAACAGAACCATTGGGCAGATAAGCGGTCCTGGGGCATTGCTAGCACCCCCTCTCTGTGTCTTTATCTTTCTTCTTTCCTGTTCCCTAAATCGGGTGCTCTCATACTGCTCTGTGCTCTTTATTTCCCTTCCTTCTCTCAAACCTGACACAGGATTAAGATCTTTTCAGCTTACTCATTCTAAAAATAAATGACTGGAAACGCTCCATCGGTAATTTCTATCAAGAACGTTTTCATTTTAAGGAAAGACAAAGCTTAAGTTAAAGAAATGAATCTCTAATGGCGGAACTTTAGACATTGATGGGTAGAATTTCATTTTCCTGGAATCGTACCCTCGAAGGTCTCTACTCACCTTGCTGAGTAAAAATAAACAGTCCTTTCCCTCGGTCAGTTTGAAAAAGAAAAATAAAAAAGGAGAGAGAAAAATCACATGAGACCCAGAAGTCTACCTGAGACAGTTCCGGATACCAGGTCAGGGTCGTATTATGCATAGTGAGAGGTCAATGATGAGGACGGGCCATGCACACTTGGTCGGATCTCCACAGCTGTGAGCAGTTCTGATCCAAGTTTTGGGGACATGGTAACACGGGAGGAAGTCTGAGGCCCTGGAAGTGGCACATGGGTCAACTCGGTGGCAGAGCCAGACGAACTATGCATGGGTGCTGGATGAGGGAAGGGAGAGGAGGATCCTGATCCCCGTGCCTGGAGTGCGAGGCTGGCAGGACCAAGCCACCGTGGACTCCAGCCCAGAGAAGAACATGATGGCTTGCGTGTCTGGTGGGAGCCACAGTGCGCAGGCTGGACTGGAAGAGGTAGCGGAAGGGCAGAGGCTGGGAGACTGGCTGGGGAAGGTCCCCAAAGGCTTTAGGGTGTGGTGTTGGGAGCCCAGCTCTACAGCCTGACTGCCAGCTTAAGCCCCAGCGCTGCCATCCTATAGCTGTGTGACCTTGGGCAGTTGATTTAACCTCTCTGAGTCACAGGGTCTTCTGTAAGATAGGGATGACGTTAGTTTCTATCTTTCAAGAATTCTAATGATGATTAAATGAATATATTTACTTTATCATGTAGAGCCCCTGATCTGTGCCTGGCACATGGCACATATGGTGTCAGTGTTAATGTTTGTTTATCGCTGTTATCCAGATTTGAGGAGGGGGCATGCAGGCGCTCGGTGTCCACCAGGGGTGATGCTGATGGAGAAGCCTGTAAGACCTGCAGGTGGGTCTTTGGATTCTTCATGGGACACTCCATGGCTCTGGATGAGGAGGGTCGTGCCCTCTAGAAGCCTGATATAGTCCATGTGCCGGCGATGGACACTTTGTCCCACTTCATTCCACAGATAACTTGTCCAAGGACTTAGCGCCAGACTCAGTAGGAAGATGCCCATCTTCAATTCTGTCCTCAAATTCCCACTCAGGGTAAAATAAGAATTGGGCTTGATCCACAGTTAGACACGAAGAGATACAGGCTGTAAGATGTTTTCCCCAAGAGTAAAATGGGGATCGTTGGACCTCTATTCCCAGGATGGAAATAGACTGTCAGCACCTCTCGAATGCATCCAGTGAGGACCTTGCCAAGGGATGGGGTGGGGTGAGTTTGATCACACATCTGTCTGGGCTGCATTTCCCAAGGCAGGGCATGGTGACGAGATGGACCCAGAGGACAGTTTCTGCGCCTGAGGCCCTGACTTTCTGCTCACAGCTGCAAGTCACCAACGACTGCAGGTCAACTGCCACCCTCTGAAGGAGAAGTAGCACCTCGGTATCCACTTCTGTGCTTCTCCGCTGCCCCTCCTCTCACTTCTCCTCACGGCCCCCCCCACCCCAGCTGTCATTCAAATGACATTTTAATGTTGCATTTTCCTTAGTTGCCGGAGTCAATCCACTTGCCCCTTTCTACATTGTTTTTGTTCACAAGACACAGCTTCTTATGGGGCTGCAAAGCCAGGAGAAGGAGCCATTTATCTAAGGAAAGAAAAGAGGCATTTTGGCACCATTGTCCTCAGTGGGGAGAGCAGCTTAAGGAAGAACGTGGATGTGGGGAGATCTGGATAATAAGTAGTGCCATTTGGCTGAGATATAATTGATCAAATACTTTAAGTTGACCTAGCCATTTACCTCTATTCTCGTTCATCGTTAGAAACCACTAAAGATAGAAAGTTTATCACCATTTTATAGATCAGTCTACTGAGTTCCAGAAAGTATCAGAAACTCGTCCCAGGTGACACAGCTATCCCATGCCTCAAACTCTCTCTGCAAATATGACTCTACTTAATGGGAAAAAGTGGGCGTTGGTGTGGAAAAATAAATCGTGGCAAGATTGAGAAAGGACTTGCAACGTCAAGTCACTATTCTGGTGGCAATAGGGAGCCAGCAGAAGGTCTCGGATAGGAGAGGGACGCAGCCGGATACCTGCTTTAGAAAGGGCAGTGGGAAACAGTTCAGTGGAGAGCGGGAGAATGGAGCAGAAGCTTATGTCCAGCCTGGTCACAAGCCCGGTTGGGCAGAGGGACACGGCGATGGCAGGGAAGGACCACTGGAAGGACCACTGGAAATGAACAGGAGAGGGGCTGGGAGCCGAGGGTTTGGGGGGTAGAGGTGAGAAGGAGAGAGGGATGGTGTCAAGAGTCCTCTGCAGCCCGAGAAGTAGATCCGTCCACAGAGAGATGGCAATCAGAGAGCCGCATTCTCAAGTGTGGGAGAATCAACTCATCTCAGTTCTGGTTTCATCTCCATGGCGGGGTCTGCAAAGGGCACAAGAGAGGGAGAAATGACAGAAAGCCATAAATCTTGTAAATACAAGCAGCCCTGGGCCATGAGGCAACAGCTTAGGGGGCAAAGTTCTCAAGTGTCATTTTGCCTAAAGACTGAAGCTCAGGCTTCTTGGTTTGGATGCTTCCATTGGGTTTCCTTCAAGCACCATCTGAGCTGGAGATTCTTGGTGGAGTGATTTATTGAGATAGAACCTCAGGAGACACGTGTAAGGGGGTGAGGGAAACCAAAGATGAAAGTTCAGGAGCCCTGCAGCCCCTATCTGACCCCAGGAGACACTCTGGAGCCTGAATTGCACAGAGCAGGCAAGGAAACTAGTCCTGCCCAGGGGCCCCAGGGCTGGATTCCACCACTGCAGTTCAGTTATCCGTTGGCTAGGGGTCTTCTGGAAGGGTGAGGCTATAAACGTCCAGGCATGTCTAGTTGAGATGGCTGTAGTCAGCTAAGGACAACCTCTACCTAGCAAAGAGTGTGAGTGTGAGCCTCTAAAAGCCAGTGTCTGCAGCGAGTGGGGGACAGAGCAGTGCCCCGTAAAGGGGTGTCCACCACCCTCATACAAGGCTTTTACCTACTGCGGTCTACCTCAGTCTTCACGTCCATCAGGTTTTTGCATTCCCTGGCCTTACCAGGCTTTGTTCAGGCCTCTGTGCTGTTCCACATGCTGTTCCCTGCACTCCGAAAGCCCTTTTCTCTTTTCTCCGTCTGTTGTACTCCGAGTCATCATCAGGATGAAGCTAAAATGTCAGCTCCTCCAGGGAGCCTTCCTTACTCCTCCCGAGCAAGATCTTATCCTGGCTTCCACTGTAATTGCTTTTATCACAGCATTTTTCCTCTGCCTGTGTCATAGCATTACAAAATGCATTGCTTTCATTTTTATTCTTATGTATCTATGTTCTGAATACAGCTGAAACTCTTGGAGGGCAGGAAGTAAATATTTTTAAAAATTCATTTTGAGCACCTAGTGACTGTCCTGTGTGCCTAGCACATATGCTAAATATGTGCTAAATGAGAACATAGTGAATGCATGAATGAAGGGGCTCTAACTATGGGATGTTACTGAAAAGGTGAAGGGGACCCCCCTATCTCCCACAATGCTACCTGCGTGGGTAACTTTGGGTAAATGGCTTATTTCTTCTGTGCTATAACATACTATCAGTAACTCTGTGAGCCCCTGGATACCCCCAGCTAAACCTTGTTCTCCAGTGGCTTTGGTGCCCTCCTGCCAAGTCAAAATGAAACCCAAGCAAAGAGGGCCTCTATCTACGATTTGCCAAAAGCGCCAGAAATTCTTCCTGGCTGCATGTGACGTTTCTGTTAACCTTCGTCAGCCAGGATCACATTATTGATAGCGAACACATCCTTACAACACCGAGAACATTGAACAATCGATTTAAACATCTGAACTATAATACTTACCTATTTATTTTCAAAGACAGCCTTAGATAATCAGCAGGGCTTCTAAACTTTTAAAAATAGGAAGGACGGTTTTGGGGTGAGAGGCACAATAGAATGTTGGAAACGACTTTGGACTGGGGTGAGGACGAAGAAACAGAAGCGAAGTAATGTGGTCAAGGTCACGTGGCCAAGAGGGGAATTCTTTGAACTTTAAAAAATATATAAAAATCAATTTGATCGAGTTGTAATTTACATATGATAAAGCACACTTACTTTAAGTGTAGAGTTTGATGAGTTTTAACAAATATTTTCACCTCCATAGTCAACATACAGAACATGTTCATCGCCCCCGAAGTTCCCTCAGGCCCCTTTGCAGTCAGGTCCTCCACCCCTGGCCTAGGCATCCAGTAATCAGCTTTTCCGTCATTACAGATTAGTTTTGCTTTTTCTAGAATGTCATTTAAAAGGAATTATCTAGTATGCAGTCCTCTACGTCTGGCTTTTTTTCACTTAGCATATTGTTCTTGAGAGTCACCCTCGTAGCCGTGTGTGCCACGGGTGTGTTGAATTTCGTTGCTGGTGGTATTCCATCGTGTGATGTTCCACGTTTCCTCATTCATTCATTCACTGGGCTTTGGGCTGTTTCTAATTTGGGGCTACTGTGAATAAAGCTGCTGTGAACATTCGTGTACAAGTCTTCCAGTGAACACATTCTTCTCTCGGGTACGTCACTAGAAGTGGAATCGCTGGCTTGTACAGTGAGTGCATGTTTAATTTCATAAGAAGCTGTCAAACTGCTGCAACAAGTGGCCGAGGCCTTCTGCAATCTGAGCAGTGGTGCCCGAAGGTTCTAGTTGTGCAGCTTGGTTCTGAGCGAAGGTCCATCTGATTTTCAGGCTCAGGTCCTTTCTCCTATGTATACTGGGTATATTCCCAAACATGAGTGTATGTCAAAATCATCCAGCAAATTAAAAAAAATAGTAATAATAGAGTTCAGGACCCCACCCCCTCATTTAGTAGGCCTGGAGTAGAGTTTGGGAATTTGCATTTTTAACCAGCACCCCAGTGCTGTTGGGTGCTGGTGGTTCACAGAACACTGTTTGAGAAACTTGCTATATGGTTCACTAGATTTTCCAGAGAAAATCCCCCCAAACAGGGACATCTGGTATTTTAACAGGGAAATGGCTGCGGTTAACAAATGCCAACATCTGGCTCGTCCAGCTGTTTCTATATCACCATTATCTATGGATGATCTAGATGAAGAGATAAACGACATCAAATAGTGGATAATTTCCAAATCTTTCTGAAGTGACTTTGAAATGTATTTTATATAAGCATACCTCGTCTTATTGCCTTTCACTTTATTGTGCTCTGCAGATATTGCGTTTCTTTCTTTCTTTTTTTTTTTTAAACAAATTGAAGGTCTGTGGCAACTCTGCATCGAGCAAGTCTGTCAGTGCTATTTTTCCAATAGCATTTGCCCACTGCATGTCTCTGTGTCGCATTTTGGTAACCCCCACATATTTCAAGCTTTTTCATTATTATATGTGTTATGGTGATCTGTGATCAGTGATCTTTAATCTAATTGTTTTGGGATGCTACAAACCGTGCCTCTATGAGATGGCAAACTTAATTGATAAACATGACGTGTGTTTTGACTGTTCTGCCGACCAGTTCTCCCGTTTCTCTCCCTCTCCTCTGGCCTCCCTAGTCCCTGAGACACAATAATATTGAAATTAAGCCAACTCATCACCCTACAATGGCCTCTAAGCGTTCAAGTGAAATTAAGAGTCGCATGGTCTCACTTTAAATCAAAAGCTAGAAATGATTAACCTTAGTGAGAAAGCCATGTCGAAAGCCACGAGGGGCTGAAAGCTAGGCCTCTTGTACCAGTTAGCCAAGTCGTGAATGCAAAGGAAAAGTTCTTGAAGGAAATGAAAAGTGCTCCTCCAGTGAACACACGAATGATAAGAAAGCGAAACAAGCTTATTGCTGATACGGAGAAAGTTTTTGAAGTCTGGATAGAAGATCAAACCAGCCACAACATTCCCTTAAGCCAAAGGCTGATTCAGAGCAAGGCCCTAACTTTCTTCGATTCTATGAAGATGTGGTGGGAATAGCAAGAGAACTAGAATTAGACGCGGAGCCTGGAGACGTGACTGAATTGCCGCTGCCTCATGATGAAACTCGAATAGAGAAAAAGTTGCTTCTTACAGATGAGCTAAGAAATTGGTTTTTCGAGATGGACCCTACTCCTGGTGAAGATTCTGTGAAGACTGTTGAAAGTACAACTAAGGATTTAGACTATTTCATAAACGTAGTCGATAAAACAACAGTAGGGTTTGGGAGGACTGACTCCAATTTTGAAAGAAGTGCTACTGTGGGTGAAATGCTATAAAACAGCATCCCATGCTGCAGAGAAATTATTCATGAAAGGAAGAGTCAATCGATGCAACAAACTTCATTGCTGACTTATTTTAAAAAATCGCCACAGCCACCCCAACCTTCAGCAACCACCGCCCTGATCAGTCAGCAGCCGTCAACACTGAGGTGAGACCCTCCACCAGCAAGAAGATGAGGACTGAAGAACAAACGACAGAGAGATCACCGAAGGCTCAGAGAATGGTTCGCGTTTTTTAGCAATAAAGTTTTTTTTTTTTTAATTAAGGTACGTACATTTTTTTTAGATGTAATGCTGTTGTACACTTTGGAGAGGACAGCATAGTGTAAACACCACTTTTATGTATACCGGGAGACCAAAAAGTCCGTGTGACTCACTTTATTACGATACTCGCTTTGTTGCAATGGCCCGGGATCAAGCCTGCAATGTCTCTGAGGTATGGCTGGACTCATTTTTTTCTAATATTATGCTTTAGGAATCGGTGTCAAACAAGCAGAGAGGCTGCATTTTGAGGAGAGAAATCAGGAATTGCTGGGAAACTGTAATTTTCCTTGTCGCTCGAGTCTTCCAGGACACCGACATGTATGCCCTGAAAAGATGAGCGCCATTCTCAGATGTCTCGTGCACGAGCATCTCCTAGCGCATGTGTTCGCATGCAGTTTGCGGGCGGACTCCCGCCAGGAAAACTGCGTTCGATTAACATCCCAGTTATAGCCAATGATGGTGGTGGGCCGCGAACTACACTTTGAGAAACACTGAAATACACCTTGGTGTCTCAGTTTTCCTCCAGGGCAAGAGGAAATGGTCAAGCGCCTGGGTTCCAAAGGCTTCTAGACAAACAGAAGCTGGATTTTTTTTTTTTTTTTTTTTTGTAGTTTTCTTGGTTGGTATTAGGATGGGGTAAGAAACTAGGCCTCAGAATCAGACTTGAACTTGATGTGTAATCTGGGGCTAGTTCCGTCGTCCTCAGCTGTGCAGTTGCCTCGTCTGTAAAATGGCATTTCATTCATTCGCCCTTAATTTTCAGTGGCTGTGAGCATTGACTGACATTCTGCCGAGTGTGGCATGTATGTGGCACTCCGTGAACATCAGGTAGGATCGCGTTACCCGCTCTTATTCCCCCAGCCCATGCTGGTCCAGGGTTGCGAATAGTGAATCGTCATCCTACGGACTTGCCCGTGCAGAACCTGGGCCTTCGGAGACACGCTCTACAAGGGAGTGCTTGGGTGGAGCATGTATTCCGCCCCTCTCTCTTCTCCCAGGGGAATGAAAAGTACCAACTCCCCGCCCCTCCCCCGCACCCCCTCCCCGCACCCCAAGAGCTCAGCCCATTTCTCCAATGAGCCAGAGCTTATTGCTACTTGTCACTTCTTATCAGATCTCCAAATAACACAAAGGCAACTCCTGCCCAGTGAAGGTCTGATTGCAAGTGACCTTCAGACACCCAGGCGTGTGAATGTGTGAGAACAGCCCAGGCTGGCGTAAGGAATCTGTCTTCTGGCTCTCAGCCTCGCCTCTCTCCCTGGGTGGAGCCCTCGCCCTCTGCGTCGCCTGGGGGAGGGGGAGGAGCTCCCACCGCAGGGCGGACCTGTCTCTCCTGCTGACATCTCTCCACTTCTGGAGGCTGTCCGAAGGTGCAGAGAGGAACTCGCTTTTCCCGTCTCTACCCAGACACGTGGCACAGCTCAATTCGCCCTTTGCAGAGGGTCCCATGGAAACAGAGTGGGTGCCCCGTACAATCTTGAGATAAGGGCCAGGAGCTGTGTTTCTCCGGGCTTCTCAAGCTTAGGCAGAAGTAGGGCATGCTGGATTGAGAGCAAGGGGTCCTGCCATCAGAAGGCGACGCCACCTTCCTCTCTTCTGTTCCTCCCAGACCCCACCACTCAGGTTCCTTTCTTGACAGTCACACTCGGCTCTCCAGAACATTCTTCCCCTGGAGTTCTTCGCTCCTGCTCTGAAGTGCGGCCCCCTTTCCTCCCCTCCCCTTCGCCATACACGGTGACCTTGGCGTGTCTGCCAACACAACATCGTGAGGCTTTATAAACCTCATATCTCAGAAGGGGCTGACATTACATTACAAGAGGATCTGTAAACCTCCCCGAGATGACTGATGTCTTTTTTAAACAACAGACCAAGACTTCATTTAAATTAGTAACATGGAGATTAGAAGCGCTCTCTCAGCCCCTGGCTCGGCCCGGCCGCGACGCTGGGAGTATCAGTCACATGAAAGCTGTTAAGTTTGAGATGGAAATAAATCTGGGAGCCTGTAAAAACTGTCAGCAGGTCAGGGAAGTTTATGAACTCTTGCTGTATCTAATCATAAATCATCAGAATAAGCTAAAACTAAGAAGAAAAATGTCCTCTTTTGTAATCTGATGCTGTCTGTTAGGGCAATAAAACTCAAATGAAATGCATGCATTGCAATTTTTAGCTGATACTTTACATTATGAGTAAAGTGAAGGAAGAGACTCCAACTTAAAAGTGAGACAAATGAGGGGAAGGCCACCCCCTTCCAGAGAGCTGGGCTCTCTGTCCTCCAGCTTCGTGGCTCTTGCACCCCCTCCCGCCTCCTTGGCCCTCAGCACAAGGAAGTGGGTCATACGGATCCCAGAGACTTGGGGACTAAGTGATAGGTAGTGAGAGTATCCTGGCGATGGCCTTGAGCGGTCACGTGGCCCTGTTCTCGGCTCCCAGCCGGGGTTCCCACACGGCCCTTGTTGACCCAGTCAATATTCCCACACTGTCAGACTGCGGAGGGTGGAAGGTGTATGTATGCCAGCTTCCCTTGTTCTCATCGGCCTGGACATGTGCCCTCATTCTCTGGGCCCTTTGGGGGTGACTCACTTTCAAGCCCAGGTTCGTGGGCACGCCTCTGTATCCCTGGAAACCCTCGGCAGTAACTCACCTACCCCACACCTTTCTCCCATTGTCTGCGGTGTTTGATGTTGAGGATCGCCTTTTGCCTTTATGTTTTCTGGGACCTGCCCAGGGGCTGACAAAACCCCGAGAAGGCACGGAAGTTGTGTGAGGAACAGGGTTGTTTTATTTATGTCAACTATTTATTGAGTGCCAGATCTGTACTGGATGCCAGCGACCCAGAGAGAAATAATGGTCCATGAGAGGCTGGGGATGGGAGGAAGGTGGGGCAGCCCTGGGCTCCTGCTCGAAATATCGAGGGTGGCCTCCAGCTGGCTGTGGCCTCCCGTTGGTCTTCCTAAACACTGGCTTGGTGTGGGCGGGGAATCCTCCTCCAGGCAGGTGGCGGCATCTCCCATATCCTGCGCCCCAAAGCAGCGTCTCCCTAGGCTCAAGTCCCTGATGATTTGTGCTTCTCTTTCCCCCCGTGGAAACTGAGTAAAGGGCAGGTCCCTCTGCCGGACACACATATACCCCAGCGTGGCGTCGGGATCAGAGGTTTAATGCCTCCAGAAACCTCCTTCCCCAGTGGGTCAGCAGCTTCGATCTGAGAATTCGGACCTGCGCTGTTCGTGAGCTTCCGGGAGGCCTGGGCTCCCTGAACGGTTCTCACCTGTACCTGCTTAAATGTAATATTTCCTTTAGGAAGCATGTACATCAGACAAGAATATTCAGAGGAAGTTTTAGCCTTTATGGCTATGTTTCTGTTTCCTATAAACTTCCGCATGTAAATTTAATCGAGCCTCGTGGTGGCCTGGGAAGAGGGTTGCCTGTCTGAGGGCTCTGCTCTTTTATAAGTGGAGAAACAGCTCGCTGAAGAAGAGCTCACAAGGGGCATCGTCATGCCTTCAACCCAGGACTTTTCGCTCTCAGATCACTCTGTTTCCCAATATGTTTTACCACCTGTTTGTCTTCTAAGGTTCTGCTGGTCACATGGGACCAGAGGATTGTTGTGAGCCAAGAATGGGAATGGGCCCCGTGGTCTGGAGGTTCTCAGGCAATGGACTAAAAGATGGGCAGCAGAATGACATTCACACACGTTTTATGGATACGCGTTTTTGCCTTATCTTTGTGATAAGAATGTGTGTGTGTGAGCGCGTGCGCACACGCACCAGCAATCAGGGAGAGGGGATAGCATATAAAATGTGAATTTTTGTGAAACTTCTAGTACCTTTTTGACTTGAGGAGACCGTTTTCCATCCGTTTCACCTTCCGTTATATTTCCTGGGGGCAGATGAGAGAAACCATACGGGACTTCCAGGGAATGTGAAAAGTAGGGGAGCTAATGATACCACAGCAATCCGTTTATGCAGGTGCGGGTGTAAATTTGCTGCTAGTAGGTAGCATCCTGTTATCGGAAAATCCTCTCTTCCGAGGAAAGGTGACCAAGGTAAGCTATGTCACCATTAAGGAATGACAGGGAGAAGAAGCATGTCCAGAGGTGGATGGGGAGCCATCTGAGAAGTAGTGGTAACGTGGCATTTGAGAATTAAGGGAGATTTTAAGAAGGAAATGTCAGCATAGAGTTTGAATTTTCTGGGGAGCAGATCCTGAGAAGAAGATTAACGCCCGAGAGGTTTTTAGGGAGTGTTTTTACGAGAGAAGGGAAGGAAGCGGAATCGGGCAGAAGGAGCTGTGGAGCTGTGATGCAGCATCAGGTGAGGCCCCAGGTGGCCTGTGGGAGCTCTGAAGCTGGGATGACCCTTCAGGGAATGTGAAAAGTAGGGGAGCTAATGATACCACAGCAATCCGTTTATGCAGGTGCGGGTGTAAATTTGCTGCTAGTAGGTAGCATCCTGTTATCGGAAAATCCTCTCTTCCGAGGAAAGGTGACCAAGGTAAGCTATGTCACCATTAAGGAATGAGAGGGAGAAGAAGCATGTCCAGAGGTGGATGTGGGAGCCATCTGAGAAGTAGTGGTAACGTGGCATTTGAGAATTAAGGGAGATTTTAAGAAAGAAATGTCAGCATAGAGTTTGAATTTTCTGGGGAGCAGATCCTGAGAAGAAGATTAACGCCCGAGAGGTTTTTAGGGAGTGTGTTTGCGAGAGAAGGGAAGGAAGCGGAATCGGGCAGAGGGAGCTGTGGAGCTGTGATGCAGCATCAGGTGAGGCCCCAGGTGGCCTGTGGGACTCTGAAGCTGGGATGACCCTTCAGAAACGTCCTGAGTTGGGGTTAGGGGCCTGAGCCTGACTATCCCCACGTTGGTTCATCACAGCAGATGGGCTTCTCTGGGAAGGCAGTATGACCTGTTTATGCAGGTGTGGGTGTAAATTTGCTGCTAGTAGGTAGCATCCTACATTCACAAAAATTGGGGTTAGGGGACTGAGCCTCACTATCCCCATGTTAGTTCATTACAGCAGATGGGCTTCTCTGGGAAGGCAGTATGACCTTGAGGGAGAGGGCTCTCGCCAGGTGGGGCCTCTAGGCCCTGAGATACAGTGGTGAATAAAAGGGGCAAGGTCCCTGCCTAGTAGGGAAGCAGACATTAAACAAGCCCATCGATTCATGAACAGTGATTTCAAATAGTTGTAAGAAAAGGTGAACAAAGTGACGAAAGATCGACAAATCTGTAAGAACAGAGGGAGAACATCGAAAAAATAGCCGTGGAAGAGTGAGTCCAGAGCTTAGGAGTGAGAGTGGAGGCTAAGGGGAAGTCAGGCCGCGCATATGACGATAAGCGACCAGCCAAGCAGTGGCTGCTGTGTGGAGGGCGGGTCTTCCAGGGGGCCAGGGGAGGACGCGAGGACACCAGTTAAGAGGCTACTGCAGAAGTCCAAGCAAGAGAAAAATGGTTTGTAGAGTCAGGTTGCTCCCCCGGAAGAGTTTACAGCGGAATCAGGAAAATAGGATGTGTACGTGCACGGATGTGTGCATGTGCGATGTGTGTGTGCATACACAAACACACACACACACACACACACAGCAAATACATATAAATGTTATTAAAATGCTCCCCCGGAAGGGTTTACAACGGAATCAGGAAAATAAGATGTGTATGTGCACGCATGTGTGCATGTGCGATGTGTGTGCACATACACACACACAGCAAATACATATAAATGTTATTAAATTAATTTCACTGTTTATCTTTTAAAAATGTGATTACTAGAAAATTTAGCATCAGATATGACTTCCACTGTGTGTGTGTGTGTTTGTTTTTTGTTTTGTTTTGTTTTGTTTTGACAGAGCTGCTCTATCGAGCCAAGGTAAGGGGCTGCAATGATTTGTCCTGTGATAATTTAGTTTTACCTTTTAACCAAGGTCCTCAAGCAGTGATTACTTATAACACCCCCCCAAATCTTCATAATAACAAAATCCATAAACTAATTACCTCCTACACAGCTGTCAGTTAATATTTGTATAGCGTTTCTTTATATGGTGCTGTCCTAAGTACTCTCTATATACAGATAGATGTATATTTAATCCTCAAAGTAATATGCAGACCCATTAAGGCAAGAACTGTTTGGCATAACTGAGCAAATGGGACGCATCACTACTAGTGAGAAGGGCTCGGCGAGGCCAGGCAGGGCAAGGTGCTGGGAGGCTAAGATTTGCTGGCACAGAGCGAGTGAGGGTGGCGAAGGTGTCCAAGCGGAGCCCATCCCGCTTGGAAAAGTGGCCTGGGGCTAGATTTTGTTGAAAAAAATCTTGGCCCGCTTGACCTTCTGGATGTGGAGTTAAATATTAGAAACATCAAATAGAGAAAGGAAGAGAGACATTCCAGAACAACACCGCTTTATTTCCCACCTTAAGCTGCGAAAAGAGAAATTTCCTGTTTATGAAAACAAAGTCGGGCTTCATTCCGGGGCTGCAGTGACAGCACACACGCCAGCTCTGAGGCTCTTCCTCTCTTTCGCCTTCACTTGCAGATAAAGCCTCACTGTGATCTCTGTCGTATATGGTGACACAAATGTATACATGTGACCTCACATAGAGACCCGGACGCTAGCACGTGGGTCAGAGAACTCCTTTTCCTTTCCTGCTAAAATTTCCACCTCCAACCATTGTACCCCAGACGGAATGATGACCCACGCTGGGTTAACTAATGACAGCGACTTCCTCTTGCAGCCTCCAAAACACAGTTGTCACTTGCTCTCCAGTCCCCGGCGGGGCATCAGGGCAGAGGAAAAGGTGATGAAACAGCCTCTTGTCCATTTCTCCTCATTGTTGTGAAAAAACATGACAACTCTGCTTCCTCTTCCAAGTGCAGGCGGGAGAAGGGAGCAGACGGGCACACAGGTGTCCCCTTCCTGAACACGAGCAGCTGGGACACAGACCGTCCGTCAGTCCCTCCGCCTTGTCCTCAGCCACTTTCAGAAGCCGATGGCTTTGTCCTGCTAGCCCCCCAATTCATGCCTTGCTCAGGGCACCATGCAACAATTCTGTGGACTTTTTGCAAAATGTGCACAAAGCCTTTACCTGGGGAGTCATAGTGAATCCAAACTGGAACCATGGGCAGTCTCAATAGTCAACCGTTTTCGATCTACCAAACGGTAATTTCATAGATTTTTTTTTTTCCTAATAATATCTGAAACTGCGTGTACCTCAGCTTGGTAAAAGCTTCCACATTTTATAGTGATCTGTGCATGACGTGGCAAAATGCCCGTTCCCCAAGAATTTTGTTATATTAAGGGTTTTCTTTCCGTCTTTGTTTTTGTTTAGTTTTTAAATACCAGAAAGAAAGGCAGATGTGTAGAGAGAAACGGACATGGATAATTAATTATAGGAGGTAAATTAATGATGATAGTTTACGACTGTCTGAATTATGAAAGTGATAGAAATTGGCAAAGGCTGGCTCGATCAGAAGGGTGAAGACAGTATCACAAAGTACACTGTAATGCCTTGCCAGTTAAGACAAGCTGTGACGGGGCAAGGGAAGGCGTAGGGCAACTTAACAAAAAGGAATAAAGAATTTTCTGTCTCTCTTCGGTCATGCTCTTGGGTGACACCCAGAGGCTCTCCCATGGCTGATGGGAGTTAGCGTGAGAGTGGCTTTTCTACCTGGTGGTTTGATGGCCTCTCAAGCCCCTGGAGTCCAGGGAGAGTGGTTATCTTGCCATCTTTGAAGGTTTTTCTCTACCAGCCTTGAAAATGAGGTCCAGATGAGGGAGAGACTAGAGTAAAACCAGCCACTGAAGGAACTGGTTTGGCATGGGTTTGGCTCTGATGGAACGAAGGGTCAGCTTTTCACTGTGCACGTGTATCAATTTCTGTCCCTTCAATCAGGAGGGGGGCTCTTGGGTGAGAGCACCCCGCTGGTCAGCTGGTGTTCCCATCACTCATGCCTTGATCTTTTCAATTATTTTGGCTAATCATTCCTTAGCATTGAAAAATTGACAGCTGATCATAAAACTGTGCTTCTGCAGAATTCAAATCCTTAAATTATTTTCCTTACTTAGGACTGATAATTTTCATTATCTTGTCTGTCAATCATTTAGCAAGTGTTTCTCAAATACAGCCCTATGCCAAGAACAGAAGACACACTTTTTGCCCCTGTGAAGTCAAGTCTTGAGATACATATTGAGTAAAAGAATGCGAGAAGTACTCTATGTTGCACACTCAGGTTGGACACCCTGCCCGCTGGTTAGGGTGGTCACGTGGACAGACCACAGTGGCTGGGGCGGGGCAGAGACATTTCCAGAAGGAGAGCCAACACCAGTGTCAGGACGGACAGTTCAAAAGCGAGATCCCGATTTTGAGTCTGCATAGACCGAGAGCCGAAGCGGACGGCATGTCTGAACAAGGGAATGGAAGCGTGTTTTTTTCTTTAATATAGAGACGTTTAAATTATTTCTTTATTTTTAAACCTGTATTTCCTTTGTGGTTTCTTCCATTGCTTTTGGGCTTAGAAAGTTCTTTTCATGTATTTAGAAAAGAGATAAATATTCACCGATGTTTTCTTCTAGTTAAGAAAATGTACAGCTTGATATTTGAATATTCAAATGGTATCCTTTCAAAGACAGAGAGAGATGGAGGCAGGTGCTCAGGTGTGAGGTGGGAAAGGATTCGCAGGGCTGAGCCTCAAGGGCCAGTGTAGGAGCGAGAGAGCAGGGCTGAGGCCACAGCTGGGAGATGTGATCTTTCAGGGCATCAAGACAATAATGACTCAGAGAAGAAGATGGAAGACCCAGGGAGAGAGTGCTGGAGAAACCCCAAGGGGTTTGACCAGAGAAGGTTAAGCACCCAGTTTAGCAGGACAGTCCATTTCAGACGAGGAGACAGGAAGGGAAGACAGGATCAGAGAGGCTCCGTGAGTAAGTTGCTCAGAGGCCAGCAGCTGTTTGGGACTAGCAGGTGACTGAAGCAGCTCTGACAGCTAAATGCTTTAGGGGCTCACTGGTATGTTTCACCCAGACCAGCTGGATGAGAAGCCCAAAGCTGCTTGGAGTGAAAGACCCAGTTACTTTGTTGTGAACTCAGAAATGTATTCATAGAACAATGTAGGAGATAAACAATGTAAACACTAAAGGACCTGGGTCAGGTGAACCTAAGGAACGTTTAAAGAGGCACTTGCTGGACCCTGAGAATGCCTGCCCTGCTATGCAAAGGGAGAACAATGGCCTGGTATGTGATGGCTAAAGGCCCGATGCTAAAATGAAGGCAGAATTTAAGAAGTCGCCTTTCAATCTCAAGGTTGTTAAAAAAAACAAAAAAAAAAACAAAACAAAGAACAGGATGTTAGTTTGTCCCAAGATGCAAGAAGCAAATAAACAAACTTTTTTTTTTTTTAAAGAAACATTATCTCACCTGTGCATGGAGAATATTCATCAGAGGAAGTGTATCTTTGTCCCTCAGAGCTTCAGATATTCATCTTCTGTATCCCCTAGAAATGGATGGGAAACTGAGAAAAGTCACACAATCCAACAGTATATATATGGGAAGTTGCTAGTTAGCTTAAAGGGTACACAATCTCATGCTAACAGATAGAACGCTCTCCGTGCAAAGCCACTCAGCCCACCCCAAAATGGAACCAGCTTTTAACTCACTTGAATAGAGCACTGAACCACCTGGACTTATATCTAAATTTTAATGCCAGCTCCGTTCCTGGCTTATCTATGTGACCTTGGGAAAGTCACTTCCTTTCTTTGGGTCTTCGGTTTTCCTAGCTATAAAATGGGTGGGTCGGACTAAAAGATCTCCAATGTCCCCATTCAACTTTTAGCAATGTACTGTTAGGAAAATAGAAAGATGAGGGGAAATTAGAACTCTCCTGGAAAAAACTGATTTTGAGACTCCATACTTCAATCCCTCAAAGCAGACTGCTTCTTCCATTTAGAATCTTGTGCTATTTTTAGATTCTGACGATCCCCTAAATTTCACATAAAAATGCATGGTGTTCCATTCGCACTGCTTGGTGTTTGGCAGTGGGTACAAAGCTAGGATATGAGAGTAGCATGTTTTTGTTTTGTATATTTATGATCGCTGGCTGCATTTGTTATAAACAACTCTGTTCTATTTAAGGAGCTGGTGATCAATAAGGCAGATAATATTTTCATCATATTCAAAAAGACTAATGTGAAGACAGCCTGTCGAGGGGGCCTCTGTTTTCTTAGCAGCTTCACAATTTCCTGCAGACCGTCTCCCATCCAGGCTCTTTTCTTTGCTGAGTCTGTCCTTCGTTCCAAGCACCAGAAGAATCATACCCAGTCATTTGTTAACGCTGGGGGAAAAAAAAAAGTGTCGCTTCTGGTAGAACTAGAGAGAGAGAGAGAAAAAAAAAAAATCATGGCAAGTTTTTCTTTCTCCATATTTCCAAACAGTGGGGGGAAAATAATGGAATGTTTGCCTTGAATTTTGTGTTGCTTTGGCTGCAATGAAGAGATAGTTTCTTGAAGGCAAAAATCTGTCTTTTGTCTTATTGTTGCCATCTTCAATCACAGGAAAATCTGTTCTAGCTGGCGGTTTTGCATTATTACTTTCCCCCTCTCAAAGCTGCCGTTGGTACCAATTGTGGAGTTTCTTGATTCACACGTGGTTTCGAAGGGCATGGTAAAGAACCTGACTGGGACTCACAAACGAATCAGAATTTTTCTGCCTCTTCTCTCCCCATGGCCTCCTCTTCGCAGCGAGGTCTGGGGAAGCCCTGAACTGGCGCGGGCGCTCGGGGTTACAGCCGCGGGGTGAAGAGAAGGCTCGGCCATGTCTCAGAAGCTTCTTTTCGTTTGGGGCGGAAAGCTCAGGACCGTCCACACCGCACAGAAGCATCTCGTGGGCCCCTCTCCACTTCTTTAGCCCTCACGAAAAGCACTTTCTAGATGAACACGGAGGGCGAGGTATCATTACCATTTTGGTGATTCTCTTCCAGGAAAACAAGTTGTTTGTCTCCTCAGGCCTTTGGCAGCAGGGGCCAGAGACAGGGTGCCCTTGAATTCCTTCTCCCAACCCAATTCCCTGACCCCTCAGTCTCCCCTTTTCCTCTGCTTTCTTCCCTGCACAGCCCACAGTCACGAGAGAGGTGTCTGTTTTGGGAAGTGGCAAATCCAGAGCTTTCCTCGTCCATCTGCTTCTTAAGACCATCGGGGACCATCCCTTAACCCCCACTGCTCCCACTCCTCCCCACTAACATGATATTCAGCAGAATTTTGACTTGAACTTTTTATACTTTTAAAATAAACAATCCTAGTGTGTGCCTTTTTGATAAAATGACTTGATGATATAGTCTCAAATATAATGGCTGGTACATCGTAGTTACTCAGTAATACTTGTTGAATGAATAAGTGAATGAATGAATGAATGAATAAGTTGTAGGACATTATGTGGCCCCAAATATTGGCTGATTCTGTGGGGAGCCTGGGAAAAATCCGTGGCCTCTCCGGCTGGGTGGGAGCACGGAGCAGCAAGCCGGGCCTGAGAAGCACTCTGGGCGAAGCTGCGCTTCACGAGATGGAAAGAAATTATGAGGCAAGAACAAAGAAGCGGCGAGAGAGACCGAAACATCCTGAGCCCTCGCCTTCTGGCACGGGGCCAGATTCAGGGTTTTCAGAAACAGGTGAAAAATGCCACAGAATGAGTTGATTTTCTTTTTCTAAAAGAAAAGTCTGATTCAGTCCAAATAAACTAAATTCTTTATGTGACTCGAATAGGTTTATAAAAATAAAAGTGCTTAAAGCACGTGAAAAAGCCTCAGATAGTCAAGGACTAAGAAGGTAGTTACGAGTCCCAGGGTCCTGACGCCTCCAAACCCAGGAGTCAGGGTTGAGAGGAAAGGCCCCCTCCTTCCAGGGGCAGGAGCTTCTGAGCTCGTGCTGCTCCCACACCTGGCCTGCGGCGGGGGCGTCAGGACTGGGCTCTGGGTCAGGCAGCAACCTGCTATGCAGCGTAAGTGGGAACACAAAGAGGTGGGGTGGGAGGCTGGCGTAGGAAACAGCCGAAATCAGCTCTGGGGCCTATTCTTGTGACTGGGCTCCTACTTTGTTCTTTGTCATTGAACCTCGGCCCTGTGCCCCATTTCTTGGAACTGTGTCCTGCTTGGTTTCCTGCTCAGGGCCTCGGTTCCTTCCAGGGACTGGAGTGGCGTCTCTGAAATCCAGTATCTCCCTGGCTGGCTCTCTGTCACCTGCTGCCAGACCTGCCATGTGGGCTGCCGACCCCCTACCCCCACCCCCCACGCTTGCCTGCTACCTGACACTCCTGGGGCAACCAGCTGCCTCGCTCCACCCCAGGAGGCTTGTCACATCTTTAGGTCTTGATTTTTCCTGCTTGGGAGGGATCCCGGGCCTTGGAGGCTGGAGAATAGGAAGGAAGATGGCGGGTCAGACACCCAGGGAAGCGGAGGGGTGCGTGAGAGTGGGAGCGAGTGGGTGTGGGTGCAGCCGTGGCTGCAGGCTGAGGGGGGAGGGGCTTAGTGGGAGCAGGAAGACGGCACATCCACGCAATTTCCATTTCCCCAGCTCCCCGTCTTCTTTCTCATTTCTGGGCCTTGGGTTTTATGTTACTTGGCCGTAACAGTCTTTCCCTTGCTCTGCGCCCACCTAACAAATCGATGTTTCCTTCGGGTCTCAGCTTAGATCCAGGGTACCCAAACTTTCTTTGTCACAGGGCTCTATCTCAGTCATTTTTTTTAAAATTAAAAATGCTCTTTTTCAATTACAGTTGACATACTATATATTAGTTTCAGGTGTATAACAAACAGTACTTATGGAGCGATCACCCATCTGATACCACACATAGTTATTACAGTATTATTGACTATATTCCCTATGCCATACTTTACCTCCCTGCGATTGCTTTGATATCTGGCCATTCATACATCTTAATCCCTTCCCCGACAAACAGTACTTATGAAGCCATCACCCATCTGATACCACACATAGTTATTACAGTATTATTGACTATATTCCCTCTGCCATACTTTACGTCCCTGCGATTGCTTTTATATCTGGCCATTCATACATCTTAATCCCTTCCCCTTTTTCACTCATTCTCCAATGCCCCTTTGGTAATTTTTTCCATGGAGCTTCAAGGTCAAGAGAAATCTCTAACAGTTACTCTGGTTAGGTAGTTAGGTCAGTGAACAGTGTAGTAAGCATTTATGCCCGAATAACTATTTGAAAAGTAACTCTCACAAATGGAAAGAAATATAGTATTTAAAATTCATTCTCAAATAATCACAATCACCTGCTCACGGGGTGATGTACAGAGAGATAGTGGACACGCCACCTTCTTAAACTTTAGAATCAGATTAGACACTGCATCGATTTTTACGCGGTACTTCTTTTTATCACAGCAACTGCTGAAAGTCCAGCTTTCTAATTACATCACTGAAAGAAAGGCACTGTGATAGAGACACCACATCAATCAGTAGTTCGTGTTGTATCTGACAGATGTGCGATATTGCCGTGTGGCCCTCAGAGACTTTAAATACCCTTCAGAGTCCCCGTGAACTCCGTGGTGATGGTCTAGGCTCCCTCCGCCCCTGGAATTGTCTGTTTACTTGTCTCTTTCCTGTTCACTTAATTGTAAACCCCATGAGGACAGGGGACACATCTGTCTTGTTCATTTAGAGCAGTGCTTGGTACAGAGGAGCTGCTCCAGGAGTAAATGCTGGTGGGGTGGAGGACTAAGCCCATCAGTTTTCGTGCCTGGGCTCCTTCGTGAGGCAAGCTGGGGGGACTGGAAGCAACCTAGCTGCGGTGCTGGTTTTGGTGAGAGCAAGGACGGCAGTCCCAATGGAAGAGGCTCTCTGGTGGACGACGAGGGGAAATAATCAAGGTTATAAGAGAGGACATATGCCAGGGATACAACACCAGGTGCTGAGAAGGTTGCCGCCGATTACAGAATGAGGTTGAGGGAGTGCAAAGCATGATAAGAAAAGCCCAAGGAGAGAATGAAAGGAAGATTGCACAAGAGGTCAAGACAGATAATGAGAAATGCTTCCTGTACATAAGGAATGCCTGCTCTGGGGGGACGGTGGCAGCGCCCTCCCCAAGACAGAGCAAAAGCAATTTATCGACAGACACGGTTTCTGAAAATTGAATGGATCTTTGCCTTGGTATGCTCACAAAAGAAGGGCAGAGGACAGATCCCACAAAGACACAGATTTCCCAAGGGACGGAGGAGACCTCTCATGGAAGGCATGGAGGGTGAGTGGAAAAGAGAAAAACATCCTGATTTTCATAGCCCGGCTCTGACCTCCCGGGGCTGGCACACGGTCCACATGGGGCATCAGTTGCGGAAACCAATCTCTTATCGCTGGCCCTGCTGGCCCCAAAGCTGCCAAGTGTTTGGTGCCCACATCAGTCCACAGGGACTCATTTTGTCACATTCTGTTCCTGGGTCTGAGGCGAACGGCTCCAAACAGGTTTCCTTGCCAAGTCGGGGCAGTGAGAAAGCACATTTTTGAAGTTGCTATTAGTGTCGTCCTTAGCTGGTTTCTGTAAGGTATTGTTTTCCGGTAAAGGAGGAATAAGGGAAACACTTAAACAATAACGGCTCTGAGGGAGTGCGTACAGGGAAATTATTGTCTCTTATTGTGCCAATAAGTTTCAAGGCAGCAAGCCAAGGTGTTTTTACGCTGCTGGTGCCCAGGCTACAGCTCTGAGGTCGAAACCCAAACTAAGAAGGGAGTTTGTACAAGAAGCCTCCCGGAGATGCCCCATCCGTCAGAGGAGCATTTGACACCAACCGTGTTTCTCGTGGTTTTAAACCCTGAGAGAGAAATTCTCACGACGATGAAAAAACATGAGTTGAGGTTACTGCATCCTGCTTCCTTGCGAGGCATAGTAATGAACGCTTTGTGTATCATCTCGCGTGAAGCTCATTAAATGATGATCTCCATTTACAGACGAGGAAACTGAGAGCGGGATCCCTCCCAGCCAGCTTGTTGGCAAAGCTTAGGTTTTCTCCGGGAGGTGATGCTGAGACCATCTAGTCGGCCCAGTTAGTCTCCCTGTGTCCTGAGCACGCATTATGTGCTGAGCAATGTTTTCAGCATTGAAGAGGCCACAAAAGAAGAATAACATGCCGTCCTCTGTGTCCCCCATCCCCCACCCCCCACCCATGAACGAATTGGGAAGACAAAGGTAACTCAGAAGAAATAAGTATCAAATTAAGGGCTAACCTGGCCAAACTGGAAAGAAGTACAATTTTGGTAAAAGTTTAGGGTGTGACGATATTATTGTAAATTGGAAAAACAAATTGTTCTCAGATTTTGGGGGGAAAAAAAGAAAATAGGAGATAAGCCATTAGAACTATGTGGTTTTAAAAGAATAGAGGATTTGGAAATTTAGTCTAATCCTTTTTTATTTAATAGAGGAGGAAATTAAGAGCCAGAATGGTTGTCGCACAGTTCTACTGGTAGAGACCTGTCTCTAATGGTCTCTATTCTAGCATTTACATCTAACTTCAAAACAACACATGACTCCTGCCCGCTTTGCCTAGAGCTGGAATACACAGGACCAAGGACGTGCTATCCCACCACTCTCTGTGTGCGACATGGGGGACGAGAAGGAGGAAGCCATATGAGGATGCTAGTCTGTCACTCAGAAGAGTTTCTAGAGCAACGATAATAGCAACAATAACAATACAGCTAGCTTTCTTCTCTCTACATTTAGAAGCGTCGGTACAAGTTGGGGGCCGGGAGCTCACAGCAGCTCCTGTGTGAATCCGCGTGCTTGATTTCTAGTTTGATTAAGAGGTGTCTGAGCTCACCTGTCTTCCCTTTCCGTTTTAGTTTCCTGATAGTTAGGGGAGGTCTTCTCAATCCTTCCATCCTCCAGGTCTTAGTGGGCTTTGTCGAAAGGAAATAGTTGACATGTTTGATATCTAGGGCACCAGAAAGCTTGCTTCCTGCCGCTAACCCCAAATGTCTTCTACGTTCAGAAGTCACGTGCCAACATGCTGCCTTTGGGGACTCCTTCCCTGGCCTAAGTTGGCCATCTCCCTGTTAAAAATGAAGACCTTTAGAAGGTTTGTGTCACATAATTGGTCAGATATTTTCCCAGGAAGTGAGAGATAATAAAAGTAACTGCATCGCGGAGAATGGGGAAGGTGAGGACAGTGGTGTGGGGACTTGGGATGAAGGAGGCAGGTCTTCGCAGCTAAGGCGGCCAGGTCTCTGCACGGAAAAGGCAAGTGGGTCTCCTTGGCTTTTGTGAGAGCATCCGGGTTGCTCCCCGTGGAAGCCACCTCCAGCGGCTCAGTAAAGGGTCAGTTTTGAGGTTAGAATGAGGCCTCAGAGCTGCTCTAGAAACCCAAACGTCGTAAGGTTCCGAAAGCAAACAGCACTCGGGAAGCAGCATTCTGTGGGTGTGACAGGACGAAGAGTCCATTCGTGGATGACGTCAAAGGCCACCAGGATGTGGCTTCCTCATGGAAACACAAACCTGGTCAAATGGACAGACATGTTTAGACTTTTAAACAAGCCTTTCCTGCTTAAGAAAGTAAGCCCAATCCCTGTAGGAAAAAAAAAAAATATATATATATATATATATACACACACACACATACACACACATATATATATATATATATGTTCTCATTCAGAATCTCACCAAACATAAACACAGTTAATATCTTGGTGTTTTTCTGTCATATGTATACATCATATATATCATGTATTTATACTTTTAAATTTACATTTATATTATATTATATAATTTTGTACCTTGATTTCCAACTAATATTGTATTGAACATTTTTCACTAAAATTCTTCGGTAATGTAAAACGATTTCAGTAATGTAATTAAAAAATCCCCATGGCACGGATATACCGTGATTCATTTGACTGTTTCTGCATTGTTTAGCATTTAGGTCATTTTCATTTCTTGGTGCACAAATAGTTGTCAATATTTCTAATCTTTTTAAGATTAGATTCATAGATGTGAAATGACTAAGACAAAGAACATTGATTTGTCAGTATACGCTAAAAAAACATAGGAACAAAGGGAAAGATTGAGAGTGATGGAGAGATAGGGAGACAGAAGGAAGAGAGGAAGAGGGAGGGAAAGGGAGGCTGAGGGGAGGAGCGAGAGACAGAGAGAGAATTAAAATTATTCTCCATTCTGCTAGTCAAAGCGGGTCTACCCCGAACACTTCTGGGTCTGAGATGAATGTAAGTGAAGGCCCATGTACCATGTGTCTAAGTCCTTATCCCACTGACAAACTATTTAATGAAATATGTTCTATCCTTACCTTTGTGACCATCCTGAAGACTACGTTCAAATTTAGAATCCTGGGAGTCCTTGAAGTTTTGAGCCAGAATGTGGTAGGATGGGTAGAGCAGACTTCGAGGTCCTGCTCGCGCCAGCTGTGACTTGAAACCTCACTATGAGGGCCCTTGTGTGCACATATGGACACTCCCATCCCATGTGCAAGTGCCATCCACACCCGTGCAAACAACTTTCTCCTGTCGACCCCTTGGGTCTGGGGTGTGCACACCAGCAACACAACCCACCTTCAGAGAAAGTGGGCAAACAACTTTCTCCTGTCGACCCCTTGGGGGCGTGCACACCAGCAACACAACCCACCTTCAGAGAAAGGGGCCGGGAAGAAGCTTGTGCGGTCCTGGAGATGGCCGTTCCGGGGACCTGGGTCCCGGAGTGTGCATGAGAAGGAAGGTGGGCTCGGGCTGCACGCGGGTTCATCCCTTTGGCCTTGCACAGTCCTTGCCCCATGAAGAAGGACAGGTTGGAGGAAGACCAGGGTGAGGCACTCTGAACTATAGGGCCCTGGGAAGCACTCAGGCCTAAAGATGGTATAAAGCCAAAGAAGCTCAGAAATAAAAATCAGAATTATGTTATTTCAAATGCTTTACTACGTGCACTTGTGCTCACACACACGTAAGTTTATTCTATTCTGCACGTGCTATTTTATAATCTTTAAAAAATAGAGATGCTATGAACAATGTTCTGGTTAATAAATACAGATGCATGAACACTTTGATTAAGATTTTATAAAAATATCTTCCAGTAAAGTTTTCCATTCTCATCAGCAGCGTCTTGTCTTAAACCACACCCTTGTTCACGCTGGGTGAAAAGCGGAGGGTGCCCCATCCCACCTACTGCTGGTCAAGAACTGTTGCTTTGCTGGAGAGCGTTGAGACATGGAGGTGTCCCCAGAGGGACACCAGAGGAGCGGGGCGACTATGTGCCGGAGCAGGGGCGGTTCAGGGCAGAAGTGTCTACCTTCGGGGATAAGGAGCTGCCTCCACAGAGGAAGCACTGTCGACCTGGTTCCTGACCCCTGGCCATCTTAGGGCTTCCTACATAATCGTTCAGTCCTTCTCCCTCAGGAAAATAGAATTTGGCTCGTGACCTCGAAGTTTATTGGGTTCATGGAAGGTGATTATGGTCTGGAACACGCTCCCCGGGGCAGGAATTGTTTAAGTGCTTTCCTCATCCTGGATTGCAGGAAAACAGTATGGGACATATGTCGGCTGACTAACACGTGCAAGCAATTCGGGTAGGAAAACGTCATTCTCCGAGGGTTAATTTGCTTCAGTGAGGCATATTTGTTTGTGCAAGGACTAGACAGATCGAGTCAGCTGGAGCCACCTGCATTTGCCAGCAGGAGCAATGTAGACCCTTTCCTGTTCTGGGGCCCATCTGCTGGGGTTCATTGACATAGCCACTTCCAAATGTGTGAGGCATTTCCTACGTGTGATGACTCTTGGGTTAACTACAGGGTTTGACACCATAAATTCTTATAATGTCTTGCACTGCTTCATGCATGAATCTTCCCTGACACTAGTAAAGGCTTGCCGGGGCCAGGTCTCTGTCTCTGATTCTTGCTCAGCCCTGTTGGTGGTGGGGCCGGTGGGAATGCTTCCTCCCCGCCTTGTTTCTCCATGCCAGGTGATAGCCTGGCCTCCTCACTCACTCTCATCCTGGAGAGGAGGAATGATCTATCTGCTTGGTAAACGCGAGAGAAATTCTCTCCTCTTTCGTGGGATCTGCTACCCACACATGAAGCACATGCTCAGCTCTGCCCCGCATGCTGTGAGTTTTACAGGACAGGCCCCCTGTGGCTGAGGAGTAAACCTGGAACTGAGGAATTAGCCAGCCATGTCCAAAGGAGCCGCAACTCATGCCTTAATGGGGTGTTTCCTAATGGGTGTTTATCAGAATGCTTTTACCCCACGAAACGGTAGGGGGTGTTATCAAGGAAAAAGAAGGAGTCTGTGGTCACGTAAAATTGGGAAGAACTGTATATTAAACCAAGTTCAACTGGTTTGTATCCTGTAGGACTTCTCAGAGCCTAGCGTGTACTAATGTGCATTTGAGATCAGGCAGGGAGGCTGGGGACTGTGGAATGGGGTAGGAGCGAGCCCCTGGGGCTACTTACCAAAGTTGTTCCCATGGCCAAGTTCCTTATTTCTGTCATAAAGTCCTGACGTTTCTCAGAACCTACAGTGAAAGGCAAGGATTTATAATCTTAGCCATCAGGTGGGTATCTGACTGCACTGGGGAAGTGTCATCACTCAGTATAGACACAGAGTACGTGGGAGGGAGGGAGGCCTAAGGCATTCGCAGTAGAGGCTCCTCGCTGGGGAAACCCCAGCAGGAGAGGGGCTGGGAGGTGAGAGAAGGTGGAGAGAAGAACCGCCGCTGTCTTTTAGGTGCTTTCGGCTGAGTGAGAAAACCCCTAGGTCAGTGGTTCTCTAGGTGTGGGCCTGGGCCGGAAGCATTAGCATCACCTGGGAGCTTTCTGGAAATGCAGATTCTTGGGCCTCACCCCAGACTTCCCGAGTCGGACTCTCTGGGGCTGGGGCCCAGCGATGTGGTTTAACACTGGGCACCACTTGGCATAATATCCGAGTCTGCATCCTGGTTCAGCAAGAACCTCTGCCTCCAACATTTCCATAATAACTCCCAGTTTCCAGATGCGCTGCATGAATGAAAGGACTTCGGGAATTTGAGAGATCACGTGCACAGAGGGAAGAGCCGGAGATAGGAGATGTGAGCCGAAGCCTCAGTTGCTGAGCATCCTTCAACGATTCATTTCGTTTTCGTCATCAATAAAGTGGAGGGATTAGGAACTGCCCTGGGTGGCTCATGGGGTCACATCACAGGTAACCGAAAAATGTAGGCAAAGTTGCTGGACAAACTGTAAAGTGTTTCACCTGTGTAGAAACTGACGTTGGGTCAATACTTTTTGAATCTGATTTTGGCAAAATACAGTCTCACTTTCCTGTTAATAATTATAGTCTCAGTACAAATCTAAAGTCCTTTTAGATTCAGGCATCGCTTTTAGCCTGAGACTTCGCCTTAAAATAACCACTTGGGTTTTAATGAAGGTGTGGGGAGATCTTTTCATTCAGCATACGTCACAACATATATTTTCTTTGGCAAGGGAAGGTGTACGATATCTTTGTCAAATTATTCTTGATGTAACCTTTAGCTTCTCCTCTAGAGAATAAAGGGAAAATATAGTTTCTCTCTTTTCATGCCATTTTCCAAACTGAACGCTCTGTGATGGGAATTGAGGAAATCAACGCACCTTTCCCCCGGGACGGTGAGTTCTCATCACTTCTCTATCTCCTGCCATTGCCTCGACGGCTCTTGTCATCAGCGATTATAACTGACTCTCTCCCAACCCATGCTCCCCAACCATCCAAGAACCCATTTGGTGGGTAGAATTTATTAAGATGTCAGCACGTTTTCACTCAGCCAGTCATCGTAATGGATGGCGGAAATGAGCCAAGTTGCCTTTATGAGTAAGAAGAATCGTTGGCCCCTGGATGGAATAACTTTCGAGATGATTCTCTCGAGCCCACATGGCAGCACCCGGCATCACTGCGCTGGACCCTCCACCCCTGGATCACTGCGATAGGTTTATCTGCTGTTCTTTACTGTCCACTATGGAAAGTAGCAGAGTCACTACCCATCTAACCAACGGGGGTAGAGTGAGAGGAAGGGTCCTGGGCCAGGGCGCAGGCTGCCGTTCACATGAATTAGGACTGAAACATGGGGGGAAAGGTCAAGAAAGGGAAAATGATGAGCTTTAGACTCCAGCCTCTTGTCATCTTCATGGAAGACCATTTAATTGGCAGCGGCCGGTGTTGCAGTAAAAACGTATCAACTGGCCTCCCTCGCTTAATATAAAAATCCCTTAATGGTGACCCAAGAGTCGGGGGACCTCTACTTGCAAGCGAAGGCTTTCGGAGTAACTGTAAGCTTGTGCACGTGAAGCCTCAGTGTTTCGGGGTCGGAATCCCATCTCTGGGCACAGGGCGAGCAGGCCTGGTGCCGAGACGGGAGACGCCCACCTCACTGGCCCATGTGGGATCACTCTCCTCCAGCAAAGCCATCGCTAAGGCCCGTGCGGTTGGTTTACCTGTGAACGTTGGTTCATATTCAAGCCAGTCGTGCTCCGTAATTCTTTGTGCTTTATCAGATAACAGGCATTTTTCACAGCTGTAGAAAATGAATGTCGAAGACGGCAGGGAACTGGCTTTTACTGGCCTGGGCAGAGGGAAAATCTTTCCATGTAATAGGAAAGACGGGTGAGGGTCTGTCTGTTCCTCATCCTTTCTGTGCATGTGTGTGGACAAGTTTACCAAGTCAGTGGGACTGGGGATGGCCACTTTTGTCCACCTTCCACTATAGTAGCTGAAGATCTGCCTCCCGGAAACGTGAAACAGCTCACCTAAAGTCACAGAGCCAAACGTGCCAGTCCCAGGGGCGAAGTCCAGTCTCCTGATCCCATTCCAGTTTTCCTAGGAATTATGTGGACTCGTGGATGCCTGGAGCTGGAAAGACTCCCTCGGACCAGAAAGGGCATCATCTGAGGGCCCTGCACCAGTCTGGCTTGTACGGAGGGCGAGCCACCGAGGGCTGATAACCCAGCTAAGGCAGTTCAGGCACTTCAGAGGCAAGTTAACAGCACACCGCCAATTCTGAGAGCCACGCCTCAAAGAGCAACGCCCCTCTACCCCAAAGCTTCCTGACTGCATTTGGTCAAACCAGAACCCCGAGGGTCTCTTCAGCAGTGAGCATTAACATCTCCCTCCACTGTTTTATGAGACGGTCTGTCTTCTTCCAGTCTGCTGGCCTCGTTTCAGCACTATTTCCAATCGTCCTCTTGGAGGGCAGGAATCTCTTCTTAGGCACTTCTCAGTCTCCTGCATCCTCGTCCCTGTGGCGTAAGGGGAGAGGGCTGGTCAGCTTTGAGGAAATGTCCTATACTGCCCCGTGGAGTCACCATGCCAGAACCATGGTCAGGGGCAGGACTGGGCTCGTCCAGCCTGTGGTATGAGGGCTTATGAAGCTTCGAGACCCGCAGGAAAAAGGATGTTTTACATCATGGTGTGTGTGTGTGTGTGTGTGTGTGTGTGTAACAAAAATCTAATGAAACAATACCATCGCTACATGGGAGGCATTGATATGTTATATTCTATTTCATTAAAACAATTGTTAGTTGCCACCTGGTAGGTTGATTTGATATTCCACTGATGGGTCGTGACCCCACAATTCGAGACCCACTGCCACAGAGAACACACCTTCGGCTCCCTCTGAAACAGCACAGAGGAGTGGGAGGCTGGGGGTGGGGGAGCTGGAGATTTGGACAAGCCAGGCGGGCTGCTTCTGGGGCTCTGGAGCCAGAAGCACATGGAAGGAACAGTACAGGGGCTCTTGCATTGGCGAATGTCCTCGTTCTGTGGATAAACAGAAGACACCAGCCTTCAGTGCCTGCAATCTGCTACCTTTCAAGAGCTTTCCAACTCAGCTTCAGAGAAGAAGGAAGGAAGACTGATTAGAAAGAAGAAAGCAACCTCCTCTGCCCAAAACGCCTCCAGCACTCACAGGCTGGATGTGGCCAAGGCTTCTCTCACCATCGGGATGCCTGTTAAGAGCAAGAAATCGTGCAGAAGGGCCAGGATGGAGGGACAAATGATTCAGTGGCACTCCCTAGCTGGTGCCTCCTTCATCACCACATGCTCCACAGAATGTGCCATCTGGGGGCCTTGATGCGGGAGATTGCTGGAACTTTGGGAGCCGACTGAGCTGCTGCTAAGACAGAATGTGTCCCTATGAGAATGTACACTGAGTCCAGGGGGTGGCATCCCGCCTGCTTCCCTTTGCGCATGGCTCTGCCAGTCTCCATGGGGACTTGGAAGAGAGAGAGAGATCGATTCTGTTGGGGTGGGGGTCGAATGCCACTTCCGTGACTGTTCTGGGGTAGGGGGAAGTCAGAGGATTAAGAAAGGTTGGCTGGTTAGTTGGCCGACTCTAGTTCTACACCCGAAAGGAAAAAAGTGCCTTGTGGGTCGTGTGCCTAAAAGAATCATTTTATATTATACATCATCTTCATCCCCCAGTGCAGTAGGCTGGAGTTTGGTAAGGACGGAATTGGAAAAGCAGTATAAACCAAGAACAATGCCTGGTCCCAGCTCCTAAGGAGCTTACAATCCAATCAGAAAAAGGATATTAAAAACAGAAAGCTATTAATGCACACGACAAGAGGGAATGTAAGTGAATGCTAAGTGGGGCAGGATGTAAATGCTCAGGAAAGGGGAGTCTGTGGGTGCGGGGCTAAGCCAGCCGGGTGCCTCTCACAGAGGCCTTGGAGGAAAGGAGGAGGGAGGGGGGCCCTCCAAGGGGTGGGGCAGCAGAGGAAAGGCCTGGAGGGGAGGACAAGTGAGAAGACCGGGGTGATGGGCACTGCAGGTGCATGGGAAGGAGGAATGAGCAGTCGAGTTGGAGGGTGAAGCAGTCGTTGGAGACCCTTGATGCCTGGCTGATAAACGTTCCGAGAGAATTTAAAATCTAGAGCCTTAATCTTTTGGTGACGCATATGGCATATTGCAGCAGTTACACATACCTGAGGTGGACGCCCAGGGCACGAAGTGGATACTTGTAGCAGGGCAGCCACTGCAGGACAGCTGATGGGACTGCACTGAACTTCCAAAGTCTGGGGCCATTGAGAGCGCCTGACCCCGGGGGGACAGAGCCGTGAGTGGCGGCCGGGCGTCGTGAGCAGGCATAGTTCTGGAAGCAGACAGGGCTGTGCTCATAATCTCGCTCTGCCAGCTTCGAGCCATGAGATGTGGGGAACCTCTGTGGGCCTCAGCATCCTCATTGGTAAGAAAGAAGGCAGCGCAGTCATCCGTGGAGGTCACTCGTCAAATGTCAGTGTGAAGGGTCTGGCACATTCTTAGGCCCTTCTGTGGTCTAAATGTTTGTGAGTCCCCTAAATTCATATGCTGAAATCTTAATGTGATGGTATTAGGAGGTGGGGTCTTGGGAGATGATTAGGTCCTGAGGGTGGCACTGTTATGAATGGGATTAGTGTCCTTATAAGAGACTGTGCAGAGCTCCCACGTTCCTTCCACTATGTGAGGACACAATGAGAAGTCAGGCCGTCCGCGGTCCAGAGTGGGCTCTCACCAGAACCTGACTGTGCTGGCACCCTGATCTTGGACTTTCAGCCTCCAGAACTGTGAGAAATAAACTTCTGTTGTTTATAAGCCACTGTTTGTGGTGTTTTGTTTTAGTAGCCCAATGGACTAAACCCTCAGTAAAGGTAGTTATTGTTACTACTACTACTACTACTACTACTACTACTACTACTACTACTACTACATTTTTGTTTCTCTAGTTTGGCTCCTACTTCCTAAGGCAAAATGACAGGCTGCTGCAAAGTTCATCCTGTTTCTGGGGATCAGCCAGGGGTGAGTCACGTGAGATCACCACATGGTGGCTGCCTGGCACCATTTCCTTTCTGTGGCAGGGGCGTCCCCACGTCTGATGGGAACAACAAGCGTATTCTGCTGGGTCCCACTGCCAGGCACCACCCCTGGGCCCCACTAAAGTAAACTGTGTCTGTGTCAATCAAATGTATGCATCTGACACAAGAGAATAGGAGGGGGGAAGGGAAGACTTGACCCGGATGTGGAGATGGACAGAGAAACGTCAACCTGGCCTCCCTCTGTTTAGTTAAAAAAAAGCGTATTAAGTGCCTTCTCTGTGCTTAGAATTGTGCAACCACTATTTGCTTT
Source organism: Pteropus alecto (assembly GCF_000325575.1). Lineage (NCBI taxonomy): Eukaryota > Metazoa > Chordata > Mammalia > Chiroptera > Pteropodidae > Pteropus > Pteropus alecto. The sequence goes on from NW_006432945.1 coordinate 4,375,523, forward strand.
CGTTTCGGGGACACAGCCATTCGGCAACTGATCAAGGAGTTAATTATGGGGAGCTTATTATGAGCGAGTGAAGAAACCATAAATATAGTGCTTCAGATAATCCACGAAAGGAGGGTTTTGGTTTTAAGGGGAGAGTTGAGGAGGAAACCTCGCGTGCTCTTATGAGAGATGAAAGCGGACGCCTACTGACTCCCTCACTCGCAGGCATCGGGTGGTACCTGCTCTGTCTTCACTTCTAAGGGACCCGTTGAGTGGCCGATGATGAGCGCTGACCGCTTGGTTCACGGGAACAAAGACATTCCACCGCCCTAAAGCCTGGAATGGAGGCAGAGATGCCCTAAAGAATGAGATTCCTCTTACTGCTCTGGCTCCATGTCTCCATCAAAGAGGTTTTGACAGGGGGGTCTTCTCGGAATGACAAATGGGAGAGGGGCTGGAAATTAGGGAATTGCTATCTGCAGCCCTGTTTCCTTGGGGGAATTGGTTCTTCCTCATGATTTATTTTTCCACTTTGAAATCTTTCATTCATTCATCCCACAATTCATTCATGGCATTTCATCAACATGCCACTATGAAAAACTGGGCCAACTTAATTTTTTTTTCCTTGAGCGCTAAAAAGAGTTCTCCAATTCAGTCACATTAGGTTGTTTTCCCTTCTAAAAAGTGGTTCCTTATTTGAAATGGATTTTAAAAACAATAAATTGGAGGATAGGTGGGGAGAAAAAGCCCTATGATGACTCCAGTGTAGCTTAGATTTAGTTAGCGGCATGAATTATATCAAAACAATGTGGCTGATCACATGCTCAGCTCCGCTGAGAACACTGAACGAGACCATGTGCATGAAAACACTTTGATAAGTGTGCAGTGCTCAGAAAGGGATTTTGGGGGAGCAGAAAGGGAAGAGCCCAGGCTTAGAGGTCAGACACCTGGGTTCCAATCTGGACTTCATTATTTACTGGTCCTGTGACCTTTAGGAAGTTATTTATCCTTGTTAGTTGGAGATTATGTATATAGAGGCATGTTTGGTATACAGTGGACTCAGCTAATAGTAGCCATTATTATGCAAAGACAAGGCATTACTATAATTATTATAATGATTATTTTTTTTTATTATTTTCAGTCTTAGAATGAGTCATGTGGCCTTTCCGCAACCTCCTTAATGATATTTCATTCAGGTTAATATCAAAATGAGATCGTGTTCCAGGACTACTGATGTGAGTGGGAGGTGAGGCCAAGGAGTGCAGAGCATCGAGAGGCAGTTCCTCAAGGGCGGACCTTGGCAGGGGAGGGGACCGGAAGTGGCTGAAATTTAATTTTTCTCTAATTGAAAACCCTTGGGCGAGTTCACTTTCGTTCATAAAAGTTCATTTCATTTACTCTATACCAGGTGCTAGGAATGCAAAGAACAAACCTCAAGAGGTACCTGACTAGAAGAGGCAGGTGCGTAATCACAGAATACTGTGGGGAGTGTAGTGATAATGAAATACACGTGGCTCACGGGTGGCGGAGAGCTGGGGCCTGGGGATCCACAGCCGGACGCTCAGAGCCACTCAGCCCCTTTCCGTGTGGCTTCTTCAGTGAGGTCATCAGGAAGAGAGGAGGGCGGTTACTACCAGTTCTCTTAAAGGTCAGACCCAGAGCTGGCAAATTTCACTTCTTCCCTGCTGTGTTAGCCAAAGCCATAATAGACCAGCTCAGAATCAAGAGGAGGGGTAAGAAGACCTCGCCTTTCAGTGGGAAGAATGTCAAAGAATGTGCAGCCATCTTTGATCCACCAGACACGAATTCATTTATTCCCCCAACAACCCTGAAGTTGTTGTAAGTCATGAGTTTGCAGATACTGAAACGGAGGCACGATGTGGTTAAGTAACTTGTCCAAGGTCAATGCTTAGTGAGGAAAAGTGTCGAGATTGGAACCCAGCCTACTAGACTTATTAGGTGATCGCTTTATAAGTTATGTAAACATCTAATCACTATGTTGTACACCTGAAACTAACATATGTCAACTATAATTGAAAAAAAAAAAAAAATCAGAACCCAGTCAGTCCGGCCCTATACTTATCCACTGTGACACTACAGCTTCCCTGAGGAATCAGAGAGAGTATGTTTCTGTAGTTTTAAACCACAAGGCAGGTTATAGCTCTTCTCCTTTGAAGAACCATTTCACGGGCCTCCTGTTGGCTAACAGGCCTCCCGCTGGCTAACTTGTTCTCCACGACACATGTGTGAAGAGCCCACTTATACTCTTAATACCCTGGTTTGGGCCCCACATTTTTCAAGGGCTTTTGATCTCTTCTTTCTGTGTCCAGTAACCCTAGCCTGGGTGTGGAGGATCCAGCAGCAGATTAAATGCATTTCAAATAATGAGAAGACAAAACCCTGCCTTCGCTGCCCCCACAATGCTCCTGGATTGTTGAAGGATTATTTACTGTGTTCGCCTTGACTTGAGCTATTTCATTTTTCCAAAACAGATGCAGCCAATTGACTAATGGCATTCCCCACTAGAAGTCAGAAATGTCAGCAGGACTCTTAGAAGCCAGTGTCACCCTGGACGAGAACAATAGATACGGCTGAGAAACAGGGACTTGTGCCAAGTATTCTTGAGGCCAGGAGGTCATGTGCCACTTTTCTGCTGAGAGAGAGAGATATATAAGGGCAAGGGAAGCACAAGTTTGGGGGTTGGGAATGGCTGGGCATGTGCTAATAATAGGATGGATCACATGATGCCTAAGTCACCTCGAAAGAGGCTTAGTTGGTGGAGGTGAATTAAAGTGCCCGGAATTAAGGACATTTCTTCAAATATCCCCTGATATGTAAAAATAGACTGAAGGAAATGCGCGTGCGATGAAGAGAGAATTGCCAGATTGGACCGACCTCCCTTGGGGGGTTCTGCGGTTTGCTGGGCTTCGCTCGGGGCAGGACAACTGCCTGGTTTGTGGGGCGCGAAGGCAGGGCCCCATGCTTGAAAATGTTTAAGAATTTCAAGATGGTGACAGCGGAGCATTAAACAAAGTGTGGGGCCCTCCCTCCTGAGTGCGGGGGCATGTGAGACGAAAGAGGTGTGTGCCCACAAAGCCACCTTGGTGCCGGATTAATCGAGTGAATCTGACAGGGATCTGCAGGGCTGGCCCCAGGCGAAACTGTGCAGGCGCAGATGGTTTAGGAGCCGCGTGTCCACTGGATGCCCCTTCTCTGCTCCGCCCAGCCTGCTCCTACCTCAGTTACCCAGAGCTCCCTGGCTCTGTCACTTTCTCCAAACCGCCTGCAGGAAAGGATCGGAAAAGGTTCCAGACAAGCTGTCAACGACTGGTAGCATTTGAAGCGCTCCCCCCCCGCATATTTGTATTCTTATAGACATTTAAGCTTCAGGCAAAGCAATGATGGAATTTCAAGCGTTATCTGGTTCATGGGAAAATACTTTTTTTTTTTTAAGCTCACAGGTTTGCCCAGAGCCCTTGAGATCACACCGGCTTATTCTGGCAGTTTTGAAGGCTTGTGGCCCTTTGCTCTTGGGGGCGTTCATCCCCCAGGGTGCACGTTGCAGCCTCTTCCTTTGCCAGGGGAGCTGAATGGAACCCTTCTCCCCCATCCATAGGCTGGACAGTAAGACATGCTTAACCTCTGTCCACAGGAAGTGTCCACAGACTGAACTGCATTTTGATTGCACATCTGTAGCCTCAGTTTCTTACTCTATCCCTGCCCTGACCCCTCCAGGCCCACTCAGCTCTTTCAGACCGCACAGCTCACGGCTCAGTAGGCCTGAGCTATACTTCTTTCACTGACTCTCTCTCTGAAAATCAGAGACACCCCCGGAGTTGGCTGCACATATGTCTCAGGACCTTCGCCCCCCTGAACCCCCGACGAGCACTTGATCCAATGGGGGCCTGGCTGCTAGAAGGGGTGGACTGGGAAGTGCCCTCTAGACTCCCAGACCAGGCTTTGCTCCCCTTTCTCTTGGGCCTGCTGTGGATTGCTTGTCCTTCCCCAGGCTTAATGTCAAAGGAAACGCCTTCTGTAACCACAAACCACCAGGGCCTCCCTTATTGCTCAGAGGACTTGGCTTCTAGGAAGTGGTTGTGGCCTACAAAGCCACGGCGTGAGCCCGGGAGAAAATCATTTCAGTCGCACGAGGCCAGACGGAAACTCGGCCTCGCGGGAGAGGCGAACAATACGGCCCACCCTGGAGGCGGCCCGGGAAAGCCTTTGGAAGTTTCTGTCCTCAGATATGCCTCGGCCCGAGCCGTTCAGAAGCACTTTATTCCCCAGGCCCTTCTCTGTGGCAACCTGGCTCTAGAAGGAAGGTGATTGCAGTTCTGGTTTTGAAACCTCGGGGGCTATGACTGTTTTAGAGTTTGAAGCCAAAACATATTGAGCAAACAAAAACCCCTGACTCACCAGGAGTCTTCTCTCTCCGTTTTCAAACACATCAAAAAGTCTGTCAACAGCATTGACTGAGGGTCTGTTCTGTGAAGAAGCATGGACTGGGCACGGTGGGGAGAGCTGCAGAGCTGTTATTAATAGTTTCATTCATCCATTCATTATCTAGCGATTCATTTTAGTGAATTGAGTCAAATCAGACATACCCACTGAGCCTCGCCAGCCGCAAAACCCTGCCTTTGACGGATGCCGGAAATAAAGATAGTAATGTATAAAAAGTCACTCTCGAGAGCTTACCATCTTATGGGGTGGCGGGGGGGCAGGTGGCAAAAGGCAAAGACATGAATAGCTTAGAGCAGGCAAACTCTGACAAATATAACAAGAGACGCTGACCGCAGGTGTCCCAGAGATTTGGAAAAGGGGCCTGTCACACTGAGTGGGGAGAATACGAAATGCAGCTTCTTATTAGGAACTCATTACGAGGCACATTAGGCATTCACGACTAAGTGTACATTGAAAACTGCTAAGCACGGTGGGTGCGGGTAGGGGCCTCGGAGGACTGGTAAGCGTTCGTAGGCAGAGGCAATGGCGAGGTGAAGGCACCGTGGGTGGCCATTACTACTAGTAGCAAGTCCGGCGAGGTGTAGGGGGCGCAGCGAGCTATTCTGCTTATTTCTCCATCATCTTTCCTTCCTTCCTTCATCCATCCAAGATGTCACACTTGGCAGTGACGGGCAAACCAGGGAGATGATTGACACTGACGAAGCGGTGAGTAGGAACAAGAAAATATTTGTAAACTGAGAAGCAGCGTGGCAGCTGGGCCCAATAGAATGGAGGTCTGATGTTGAATGACAGGGTGGGAAGGAGCCAGAGGTAGGACCCAAAACATGGGCCCGGGGCCAGAGACTGAGCACGCGAATGAGGTGACTGCATACAGACACCCCAGATGTGGTCCCTGAGTCATTGTGATTCAATCTCTAAACGGCACTTAAGCCTGGTGCTGATTATCTACGAAGTACTTGCTGTGTGCTCAGCATTGTGCCAGGTGAGGAAAAGATCCAAGAGAGATAGATGAAATGGTCTTTGTCCCGACTGAACTTATAATCCAGTTAAACAAACTAGGACAAATAGAAAAGAAACAAGCGGAGCCTAATATAAGAACAGCCGTGATGAGAGTGCACGTATGAGGTACGAACGCATTGTCAGAACATCGGAGAGGGCGACGGCACCAGACTCGCTTCGTAAACGCTGCAGGGCTGCCTGGTTGCTAGGCCATCCCACGAAGCTGGCGGAAGAGTTGAGTTTTTAAGAAGACTTTGAGGAGTGGCCAGTGAGAGAAGATCAGGCAGGAATTCAGAGGCCTGAGCCAGGGCACCTCTGTGTCAGCCTGCAGGTCCGCCTATAGCCGCAGCCACCTGATGTCCTTGCTAACCAGGGACAGGGGCGCAGGTCCAAGGAGGCACCGGGGCACGTGGTGTGCTGGAGGCGGCTCGCATCGGCTTTGAAGAACTGATTTTGTGCATCTTATCTCAACTCACTTTGATGTGACATCATGTTGGTAGGTTGAAATCAACCGTGATGGGACTATTGACATCACAGATACCAGCAAATGCTGGAAACCGGGGAATTTTTCACTCTCCTGGATGGCCGACTTATTAGCACACTTCACCCTGGCCCATTTTCCCCCTGTCAGCAAATTATAGAAATAAATCGTCTCCTTAGGGAGGAGAATTCTCAACTTGGGTCTCATCAAGATTTTACTTGTATTAGAAATAATTCAATAAAGAGTTTAAGAATTCGTTAAAAAAAACAAAAAAAAACAAAAAAACCATGCACTTTTGAGTACTTACCACCTGGCAAGTATTGTGCTGATACCAGAAACCCAAAGATGAGTGTGGTACAGAGGTGAGGAGAAAGAGACAAGCGCATCGATGGCAGAGTAAACTGGCGAGGGGCTCTCTGTAGGGTGCTCGAGGAGGAGGACTGGAATGGGAAGGTTTTCCCAAGAAAGAAGCACCTGGCCTGATTCCCGAAAGAGGATCCTGGGCAGAGGAAACAGACCGGCAAAAGCAAAGAGATGTTTGAGGACTTTCTGCTCTGCGTACTGCCATTTGTAGGGCTGGAACATAGCAATGGAGCCACAGGGAAATTGCTGACAGGGTGTCATCAGGGGTACCTTGAAGGGGTTAACAGCATTTGAACATTGTCCCGAGGTGCGGTTGAGCCAGCGGACGGGGCGCAGGGAAGCCAGGCCCTGAGCGAGGCGAGCCCGGGAGCTCAGTGCGCCTGGTCTGTTTCTCTACCGGTTCTTTCCCTGCTTCTGTGAGTCCCTGTCCTAGCTTCTCACCAGGGTTTCTGGGCCTGGGGGAGTGTCCGATGTTCTGACAAGGCGTTCGTACCTCATACGTGCACTCTCATCACGGCTGTTCTTATATTAGGCTCCGCTTGTTTCTTTTCTATTTGTCCTAGTTTGTTTAACTGGATTATAAATTCAGTCGGGACAAAGACCATTTCATCTATCTCTCTTGGATCTTTTCCTCACCTGGCACAATGCTGAGCACACAGCAAGTACTTCACAAACGTGGGGCAGACCCCATCCTCCAACCTCCCAAGCTCAGGACTGACTTCTCAGAGTCACAGTGACTTCACTTCCCCGGTGCCTGTGACCACCCACTCCTTTGCTGGTGGCAGACCTCTCACGAGTCCACTGCCTGCTTTCTCTGTTCTAGAGTGAGTTCTCTTTTTTAAAAAAGTTATTTTTTAACACACCACTAATACATTAATACATTTCGATATTAAAAAAAAAAAGAAATCAAAATCTCTTCAGATGTTCCCTTTTCCATTTAATTCTCAGAAGTTAAGTACTGTTTCTAATTTGTTGTGTACCTTGTAGACTTTTTATTATATTATTATGTGTGTGTGCACTTATGCAATATTCTTTTTTATATATAAATGGTAACATGCTCTATGCATTGATCTGCAATTCACTTTTTTTCCCACTTGAAAATGTCTTAGAGCTCGATCCATGCCACTACAAATAGATGTATATGTCTTACTCTTCTTAAGTGGTATTGTTTCCCAGAATACAGATATATATTCTTGGCCATCCTTTTACCAATGGACTTCGGGTTATTCTCAATTTTTTATGATTACAAACAATGCCAGAATGAAGACCCCTGTATAAACCCCTTTGGGCATGCATATAAATGTTTATCTACATAATAAATTATAATTATAATAGGTCAAAAGTAGAAATATTTAATATTCTAATGGGTAAATTGTCTCTTTCAATGATTTACCAATTTAGTCTCCCATCAGTAGTCAATTTCCCCCAATCTCTTACGTTGATAAAGGCTATAATGAAACGTGTTAATCTTTGCTAACCTGATGGGTATAAAAATGAGATCTCCGTTTTTCTTTTATTTTGAAAAGTAATGTTATTTTTGAAAATAGAGTTATTTTTCCCTGTCAAATTCTTTTTAAAAAATGACCAGACCGTAAAATTGGCACGTTTTTTAGTGTATAGTTTTATGAATTTAACACTGCACAATTAAGACACCTCTTTCCCCTGGCGACCACTGATCTATTCTCTAACACTATAGTGTTATCTTTTGGAGAAAGTCATATACATGGAATTATACAGTACGTAATCTTTTAAGGTTGGCCTCTCACTCAACATAGTGCTTGTGAGATTCATGAGTTGTTGCATAATATCAATACAGACGACCCTTAGTGACACATGTTTAAACTGTGTGAGTTTACTTCTACACAATTTTTTTTTTTCAGTAAATATAGTCAGCTCTCCTCATCTGCATGTTTGAAATCCACAGATTCAACCAACAGTATTTTTAGTCTGCTACTGGGAATCTGAGGGCTGACCATATGCATTTTTCTATGCTATTTTGAATAAGGGACTTGGTCGTTCATGGATTTTGGTATTCACAGGGAGAGAGAGGCCCTGGAACCAATCTCTGCAGATACCGATGGATGACTATAGTTAATTTGGGGGGGACGACAAAAGTTTTACATAAAAGTTATATGCATCAAGCAAATCTTTTGGTGCCATTTTCCAACAGCATTTGCTCACTTTGCATTTGTCACATTTGTCACATTTTGGTAATTCTCACAATATCTCAAACTTTTTCATTATCTGTTTTGGTGACCTGTAACCAGTGATCTTTGAGTTACTATTGTAATTGTTTTGGGGCACCACAAACCACCCCTCTATTAGATGGAAAACTTAAGTGGTAAATGCTGTGTGTGTTCTGACTGCTCCTCCAACTGGCGTTTCCCAGTCTCTCTCCCTCTCCTCAGACCTTCCTATTCCCTGAGACACAACGATATTGAAATTAGGTCAATTAATAACCCTCCGATGGCCTCTGAGAGTGAAAGGAAGAGTTGGATGGTCTCTCACTTTACATCAAATGCTGGAGATGATTAACCTTAGCAAAGAAGGCATGTAGAAAGCTGAGAGAGGCTGAAAGCGAGGCTTCTTGCGCCACTTAGCTAAGTGGTGAATGCAGAGGAAAAGTTCTCGAAGGATACAAAAAGCGCTCGAAAGATAAGCAAAACAGCTTTATCGCTGATGTGGAAAAAGTTTTAGAGGTCCAGATAGAAGATCAAACCAGCCACGACATTCCCTTAAGCCAAAGTCTGGTCCAGAGAAAGACCCTAACTCTCTACAACTCTGTGAAGGCCGGGAGAGGCGAGGAAGCTGCAGAAGAAAAGTTCGAAGCTAGCAGAAGTTGGTTCATGAGATTTAAGGGAAGAAGCCATCTCCACAATACAACAGTGTAAGATGAAGCAGCAAGTGCTGACTTAGATGCGTAGTAAGTTATGTAGAAGATCTAGCTAAGCTGTTGAAGGTGGCTACAATAAACAGATTTTCAATATAGACAAGACAGCCTTCTGTTAGAAAAAGATGCCACCTAAGACTTTCATAGCTAGAAAGGAGAAGTCAGTGCCTGGTTTCGAAGCTTCAAAGGACAGGCTGACCCTCTTTTTAGGGGCTAATGCAGCTGGTGACTTTAAGTTGAAGCCAATGCCAGTTTACCAGTCTGAAAATCCTAGGGTCCTTAAGAGTTATGCTAAATCTACTCTGCCTGTGCTCTATAAATGGAATAACAAAGCTAGGATGACAACATATCTGTCTACAACATGGTTTCAAGAATATTTTAAGCCCACTGTTGAGACCTACTGCTCAGAAAAAAAAGATTGATTTCAAAATATTATTGCTCATTGACAATAAACTTGGTCACCAAGAGCTCTGATGGAGATGTACAATGAGATTCATGTTGCTTTCATGCCTGCTAACCCAACAACCATTCTGCAGCCCGTGGATCAAGGAATAACTTGAAATTTCAAGTCATTATTTAAAGAATACGTTTCGTAAGGCAATAGCTGACACAGATAATGATTCTTCTGATGGATCTGGACAACATAAATTAAAACCTTTCTGGAAAGGATTAACCATTCTAAATGTTAGTAAGAAGATTCATGATTTATGGGAAAAGGTCAAAATGTCAATATGAACGGGAGTTTGGAAGAAGTTGATTCTAGTCCTCACGGGTGACTTTGAGGGATCCAAGACTTCAGTGGAGGAAGTAACTATAGATGTGGTGGAAATAGCCAGAGAACTAGAATTAGAAGTGGAGCCTGAAGATGTGACTGAATTGTTGTGACCTCATGATATAACTTGGATGAGGAATTGCTTTTTATGAATGAGCAAAGAAAGAGATTTCTTGAAATGGAATCTACTCCTGGCAAAGAAGCTGTGAAGACTGTTGAAATGACAGAAAAGGGTTTAGAATGTTGCATCATTTTAGTTGATAAAGCAGCAACAGGGTTCGAGAGGGCCAACTCCAATTTTGAAAGAAATTCTGCTGTGGGTAAAATGCTACCAAACAACATTGCATGCTACAGAGAAATCATTCATGAAAAAAAGTCCATTGATGCAGCAAACTTCATTGTTGTCTTTTATTTTAAGAAATTGCCACAGACACTTCAGCCTTCAGCAACCACCACCCTGATCAGCCAGTGGCCATCGACATTGAGACGAGACCCTCCACCAGGAAGAAGAGTATGACTCGCTGAAGGCTCAGATAATGGTAGCATTTTTTAGCAATAAAGTATTTTTTAACTAAGGTATGTATATTGTTTCCTGAGACATAATGTTATTACAGACTTAACAGGCTGTAGTATATTGTAAACATAACTTTTATATGCACTGGGAAACCAAAAAATTCATATGACTTGCTTTATTGTGATATTCTTTTAATTTCAGTGGTCTGGAATGGAACCCATGATATCTCTGAGGTATAACTGTAATTGAACTTAATTTCTACCTTGGTCCTCAGTTTTACAGATGATGGAAACTTTGTCATAGTGAATTGAGAGTAAAATCAGTCATTTTTTTTTTCTGGGTAACATATGGTTTGGGAGGTGAAGTAGGAAGTGGGCAGAGGTTAGTTACGGGTCGTCAGGGCATGGGGAGACTGTGACCCTCAGTCGTCACCTGATCATTCTGATACTGCAGCTCCATGATGTTCTCTCTGCTCTCTGACCATCAGCATCCATCCTACTGGCAACTGCAGAGACACTCACTGTCCTAGCTGGTGGTCACTGGTCTGCAGTCTGCACCTGTGATTCTCTATTTTTCACATCCCAGCTGTGAGGCCACTTCAGGTCCCTTAGACCTCTCTCTGTCCTGAGTCTCTCTCAACGACGAGGGAAAATATATCTATCCAAAGTCAAAATCTGATGTTTAGAACTAAACATAAGTTTTAGAGTTCAAATCCTAAAAAAAAATTTCGTTTGTTTGTTTTTTTGTTTTTGATTTTGAATTTTGCTCTACCAATCCTATTCCAAGTGATCTGAATGCCAAGGTGTATTTTAGGGACAAGCAGAGAGCGACTAGGTAAACGAAAGCCATTCCAGGTGAAACATCCATTGGTAAATATTTCATAAAATTATCCTGACACGCAGGGATAAAAACAGTAGTCACCTTTCAGGGCTGTTGTGAGAATTAGATGAGAGAGTGTATGTAAAGGTGCCTGGGCCAAAGAGAGGATTCCCAGAATGTATCCACTATTACTGTCATTAGCTGCTGTCCCTGGGGTTGTAGCTCCACCTCCGTGTCATCCACTTGCCTGGATTATGTGCTAATAGTGGTGATGAAGTGTTAGAGGCGGAGGGAGGGGCAGGGAGTTATGGGTTCATGGCAACGGCTTCGTTTTCTTAAAGGCTTCAGTGCAAAGCCTCTGATACAATTTGTTAGCCCACCCAACCCTGCAAATCGGAAATTGGGTTTATATTTGATCAATTTGGCTGGGCCACTGAAGCTTCATGTGTCAACAGCAGCACCGACTTATCGTCCTAGAGCTCTCAGATGCCCCACCTGCTGCTCCAGCCTCTGGTTCACACCTCCCACGATCTTGAACTGGAAAGGAGGTAGCCCGCACTGCTGAGAGTCATCTCTGGGTCTGAGGCTGTTTGTTACAGACAACTCAGTCAGTCTTTGGAAACGGGACTCGTAGCTTGAGAGAGAAACAAAAGCTGCAGCGCCCGAAGCCGGAGTTTTGAAAAATCACTTTGTGTTTCATAAATTTGTTTTTAGCTTATAAAGAATATACCCTCTGACATAGGAGGTTTTGAACATTTTAAAGCAACCCGGTTTCATGATTTGCGGTAAATACGAAAAAGAGGGACAGCACCCTAAGGAGATGTCGATACTTTGATCAGTTCAGCTGGGTCTATTTGGTTGTGAGAAGCCAGGCACTGGGGCTAGTTTAGTGAGTTGTGACAAAAGGAATAAATTCTCTAGTTATCAGAGTGAGAGCAATTTGAAATTTTCTGCTTGGGGTTAGGGACTGAACTTGAGAAGAGAAGATGATAGAAATGGTCTAGAGACACAAGGGGAAGATGCGGAAAACAACAGAAATCTGTCGCCCGGGGGACCGTGGCCAGTGAGAAAAGCCTTGTGGGAAGAAGGGCTGGTGACGTTTTTTCAGATGGTGATTCTTAACCTTTAAATCTATGTTGATTCCTGTTCTGTTCTGTGCTTCGCCATCAACCCCTAGGTCTGATACAGGTGTTGCCTTGGGGAATTAAATTGGAAGAGCTGTACTCCGTACTAGGGACCACTGGGGGCAGGCAGCACCGCAGAGAGAACTGTGGGAGGCATGATGCTGAGAGCTGCAACCAGCCCTCCACCCAAGCAGGAGCGGGGACACAGGGCGCCTCCCCCTGCGCCTCCCTGGACTCTCCCAGGGACCATCCGGGATCCTGGGGGAGGCACCAGATCCTCCTCCGTGCCTGGGAGAGGAGCTTGAGCGAGTTCATCTGGTTATAAAAAGTGACCCTAAAATAATGTGCCCATGTTCGCAATGTTTCTGAATCACAGTGTGCATCCTGGCGCCCTAGAAACTGACGTGCAGGAGCCGGTGTGTGAGCTTAGCCAGCCGCCCACATCTGTGCCCTGTGCCGCTTTGTTGTTCTGTACTTGCTTGAGCATGTTATATACTAATTTTTAAAAAAAATTTCAATTACCATTGATGTACAATATTATATTAGTTTCAGGTGTATGATAGGTGATTAGACCTTTCTATAACTTAGGAAGGGATCCCCCTGATAAATCTAGTACCCATCGACACCATACATAGTTATTACAACATTATGGTGTATTTTACATCCCGCGACTGTTTTTATAACTGTCAATTTACGCTTCTTAATCTATTACTTCCTCCTTTTACCCTTCCCTCCAAACCCCCTTCCATCTAGCAACCATCAATCTGTTCTCTGTATTTAAAGCATGCTATATTTTTAACAGTATCCAAATCTTTGGGGATTAGAAAAGTTTGGGTAAAGTAACCTTCTAGAATAGAAATAGTCTACTGATTTAATTTCCAGAATTCAACCTGACCTGATCAAAAGGAGTTGCTTCCTTTACTTATAGGGTCCTGACAGAGTGTCAGCAAGTATGGATGTGTCACCATTAACGTCACCAGATAGCAGTTGTGGCTCATAACAAGGAAGGGCGGCCAGCACATTCCTGAGTTAGAATTTGTTTTCACTTCTATAAGGAGGGTTTTTGAGAGAAAACGAATTATTACAGAAATGATGTGAGTGAGTTCAGCTACTTGTTTTCAGCAGAAGGGAACCTTAGTCAGGAAGAGGTGAGAACGAGGTTCTCGTTCTTCCCCTACCGACAAATGACTTTTGATGACGTCTTTAACCTCGCTTAGATGTCTCCTTTGTAAAATGAGAGAAGTTGTTCTAACTTACCTCTAAGGTTCCTCCCAATGCCGACTTTCTATGATTTAAGAAAGTTATAACAGACACCTAAGCTTGGATAATCCCCAAACTTTCTCCATTCGCAGCGTCCTCGGGGATTTCGTTCACGGTGCCCCGAGGCCGGAAAAATACCCCACAGCTCCAACTAAGTGGTTAGGTCGAAACAACTTATTAAAGGTTTCTGCCCTAGTGATTTTGTAGCCGTTTGAAAAAATAATACACATGAGTTGAAAGAAAAAGCGATACTTTAATTGCATTGCTACCTGGCCACGCTTGACTCTCGCTGCACAACTTCTCAAACCTTGGAATCAGGCGGGACCCCAGGACCCTCGTTTCCTGTTCCACGTTGCTTTTTACTCAGTACTTGCTTTTCTTTTTCAGTTAAAAATATTTTAAATTTAAGTATCGATACTTGCTTTTTATCACAGCAACCACTAAAACCTAGTTTCTGTACGTATGCGATATCATCAAGGTACTTAGCACCATCTATATCTTGAGACTGTAAACAACCTTAAAGCAATAGTTTGTGTAGCGCCTGGAAGATGTCGCTGTGCTTCCTAGAAATTAGAAACGTCACGTAGCACCTCGTGGGTTTGCTGCACTGCCCGGGCGCCTAGCCGCACAGCCTGGGAACCATGGCTGTCATCAGTGAATAAGGTCCCTCTCCTATTTTTAATGGAACCATAGGCACCTCCCTGTTGTAGGCATTTTTGGAATCCGTGGGCCAAACGCAGAATAAGATGGATTTCAAAAGTTCAGAGCCATGTTTCTGCTGAATCCTGCCCTGTGGGTGAGTAACGCCTCATCCAGGTGGCCATCTTCCCAGTGCGCCAGCCTCAGGTTTATTGGTGACATTCCAGAGCCCAGCGAGGTTTACCCTTACTCCATTGCAGCCACTGCTCCCACACACTGAGCTTTGTCAGCTCGCGGAGCTCACCGCCCTTCTCCGAAAACCCATATATGCCTCTGCTGTCACGTTCTCCTTTCCACTGGTAGGCTCAGTCCCCTGCTCCCAGCCCACTTCCTGTTCGATGTCATGGAGACTGGTCTGCTCCTTTTTCTTGTCAATCTCCCCTGGGGGCTTCACTTATCAACCCTATGACACGTCGCTTCAGCCTCTTCTCCCCAGCACCGTCTCTTCGTCTTAAGCTCTACCACACAGTCTCACAAAACCTCATCCTTGCATCTATCCAACGATTAGCCTGAGATCAGATGAAGTCCTCCCCAAAGCGGGCACCTTGGGGTCACCACAGGTATGTGATCGGTGGCCCCAGCGGGAACCTCACGTTTGGGCAACTGTTTAATATAGCCGAGTATACTCTCCTAGCTCCCACCAAAATACTCCACAGTTTTCCCTCTCTCTTCCCTTATCCCAGTTTCTCTTGCTCAGCAGGTAGCCCGCCTTCTAGCTCATAGAGGAATTCGAAGCTCTCAGGAACAGGCATCAAAGCCCAGATCTTGCCCATAGACATTACCTTTTGTACCTACCTTCTCACTTGGTCCCTCTGGGGTTGGAGGCAGAGGTGTCGCCCTCCATGCTTCAGGCTCAACCTGGCTCTGGCTTTTCAGTCCCGTCCCTTCTAGTGGTCTCCGGACCAGCGTCTGGCTGCACTGGGTAGTTCTTCTTCCTCTTGTGTATTCAATTTCTCCTTCTTTACTGGTTCCTCCTGGATAGCCTATGAGGGTGAGTTGAACACCTTTAAAAAAAATCTATAACAGTGTCCCTCCAATAACGGATGCCAAGTCATCTTCCTCCCATGGACAGACACATTCCCTGCAGAAGGGGCCACGCTCACTTCACTGCCCACACACTCCTTCGCCCCTGTAGGTAGCCCGGGCCCCCCATTCTTTTCTGTAGCCTCAGGCTCTCACTTCACTTCGTTCAGCCCCCACCCGGCCCCGTAGCCACAGGAACCACGTGCAGTCCTCAGAACAGGCTGTGCAGTCCACTCTTTGATGTCATTGTTCCCCGGGCTCACTTTCTCCTTTGTCCACCTGGCAAGCAGCACTTATTTCAAAAAGTCCTCTGAGAAGCCTTTCCAGACCCTCCCCCCCGTCGTCTGCCTGCCGGGGAGAGGTGGTCACTCCTCCGGCGTGTTCTGGGCTGTCCTTCGAGCCGCAATGTCGGCGACTGTTTCCCTTCCATGTTTCTGACCTCTTCTCCAGCATATAGTCTAAGCTCCTGGAGAACTAGGACTGTGTCTTAGTTATTCCCACCTTCCTAGTGCTGAGCACACCGGGCATGTCTCAATAACCACGTTCAGTGAGTGAGTAAATGAAGTCGGCAGAGGCATAAATACCTCCCAGCTCCCCGTGGCAGCCGTGGAGGTGGAGGGAATCTCCTTGGTGATGGCCAGTAGCAGACATTTTATCCCAAACAATTTCTTCTAGATCTCAGCACTCCTGGGCTCTTTCTAGATACTTTCATTCTTTCTCACAGTAGCTCTGAGGTAGGTATCATGACCCATGCTTGACTGATGAGGAAGCTGAGGCTCGGAGAGACTGAATAAGTTTGCCCTTGTCACCCAGCTGGCAGTGACAGGAGCG
>NW_006432945.1:4392059-4417197 GCF_000325575.1 Pteropus alecto
ATACCTCCCAGCCCGCTGTGGCAGCAGAGGAGGTGGAGGGAATCTCCTTGGTGAGACATTTTATCCCAAACAATTTCTTCTAGATCTCAGCACTCCCGGGCTCTTTCTAGATACTTTCGTTCTTTCTCACAGTAACTCTGAGGTAGGTATCATGACCCATGCTTGACTGATGAGGAAGCTGAGGCTCGGAGAGACTGAATACGTTTGCCCTTGTCACACAGCTGGCAGTGACAGGAGCGTTGCAGCCCAGCTCCGGCCCCTTTTTATACATCCAGGCCCCCCACATGGCCTAAGCAGCGCATGCTCACTGCTTGGCACCTTATTAATCGTCAGCCTTTAGAAACATAATTCAAACAGCAGGTCAGAAGCAAAAGCATTAAGTAATGCATTCAGACCCCAATGGAGTCCTAAATGCTTGTGGATTCTCAGTGATTGGGGCCATGAATTTGTGCTACAAATATTACCTGTCCATTGGCTTTATTTTTGTAATTTAACGACTATCATTCCTTTAATGAACAAATCAACCTTAGCTAGAAATTAGACTTTAGCAGAACTGTCAGCAGTGATAGCCTAAAAAGCCTTTTCACAGAAATGCTAGCTATCCGCCCTCCTTCCCCAGCCCCCTTCCCCCACCCGCGGCCCCCACCCAGGGATAGTCCCAGGAACCTCCTAAGTTTACAACACCCGCTAGCCTCTCACTGGCAGCATTTGCACTTAGGTTGCCATCTGTGCCCCCTCTGCCCAGAGCCTGCGCATTGCTACCTAAGCCTGCAGTCGGGTTGGAGAGTGGGAGGGGCTGTCCCTTCAGGAAACTTGAAGTCTCTCTTGCCTCCTGAGACCATCGGTTCATGTCCCCCTCCCCACCCCCTTCCTTTTGTGTTTAGTTTGACCTTGGTCACTGATGACAAGGCTTCTTTTCCTGCCAAACCAATCAATAAGCTAAACAGACAGAAGATGAGTATTTAGAATATGGGAAGCCAAACTCAAACACAGATAGGTTATCAGTCTAGCCCAGAGCAGACTTCTGAGCAAATATTTCATTAACAAAAATTTCATGGCAACTTGCATGTTAAAAAAAAAAAAAAAAAAGGGGAGAGAGAAAGAGAAAACAGCGGTGGGTAGGTGGGAGGGATAAAGAGAAAGGCTAACTAAATCCTTGAAGCTGAACTGCCCTTGGTGGGGGGGCGCTTCAGGAGTGAGGGGCAGAGAGTGGGGAAAAGCGTGGGATGGCAGGGAGAAGCCTCCAAGAAGGGGAACCCCATCCCCTGGAAATCTGACAACTTCAAACCTCACTCTCCTTGCAAGGCTGGCGCGTGTAACTTATCTTCAGCCATGTGCATGAGCGCGAGCTGGTTAAGTCTCCCTGATACCAAACCCCAGTCAGGTAGTCAGCACCCGGCTGCAGAGTCCTGAACTGGTCATCCAAGGAGGGACTTTGGGTTACCCAGAGGAGATATGAACCCTGGTGAGCCCCACGAGGAATCTGGGGGAACCCAAGGGAGGACTAAATGTAGTAATAATAAGAGCCACTGTTAATTGACTCCTGGTAAGATTTAGGCAGCCTTGAAGGCTCTGCAGTATCTATCATTTTGTCCTCATGACCGGGCCGGGACTGTGGGGAACATCGGTGCGCATGCCCATTGGTGTCTGTTCCAATTGCTCAGCGTCTTGAATACCATACCCTGTATTCAAGGGTACAAATCTAAAAATAAAGTACGTTGGTTTTCATCTATAGGTGAGGAGCCTGAGCTTCGGAGAGGCCAAGAACTTGTTCAAGTTTGCACAGCTGCTAAACCGTAGGGGCAGCATTGGGAACTGGGCCTATCTGATTCTGAAGACGAGAAGTTTCGGCTCCTTTCCATTGCTTCTCTGTAACTTTAAGAGGGCTTTAAAGCAAAGGTCTGAAAAACGTGGAGTGACTAATATTTAGTTCTTGTAAGCAAGTGCCGAAGGAAAGAAAAAAGTGAACAGAGTGAATTTTTAGTTCGTTGTCTGCTGTGTCCCTTCCCAGCTCAGTTTGTGCACACACTGCTCCTGGATGTCCCCTACTAGCTATTCGTTCTTATTGCTTTTGATTTTTACCTTCAGAGCTCTTATATCAATGTTAATTAAATATCTTCATGTGCGATTTATTGATAAATATTGTCTCCCAAATAGACTAGATTAATAATTATTAATGATGATGATCACAATAATAGCTAACCTCTATTCAGTGCTTACTCCAAGCCCTGCACTGTCTCCGGGGCTTTATATATGGGTTAACTTATTGGATCCTCTCGGGGACCCTGTGGAGTAGTAACTATTAGCGCTCCCATTTTACAGATGAAGTAACTGAGGCACACAGGCATGAAGGAACATGCCCGATGCTACTTAGTCAGTGAGTGACAGCAAGATGTGAACTCAGGCGGTGATTGGTTCCAGAATCGATGATTGTCATCACGATGATACAGCCACACATCTCTTCCATGTTGGTATGTACACTCCTTAGAGGTGGAGTCGGCTTCTCTACCTTTTGCATCTGGGGTGCTCATATGATTCGCTTTGACCAGCAAAATGCAATAAAAGTGATGCCGTATGACTTCCAAGCCTAGGCCCTAAGAGGCTTTGCATTTCTGCTTTCTTCCTCCTGGAGTGTCTGTCGCCCTGGGACATCATGTAAGGAGGCTGATCTGGCCCAGGGCTGCCTTTGAGGTCTTGGGAGGAGAACCGAGGTACCCTAGCCAGCAGCCTGCCCCAACAGCCAGACACGTTGCCAGAGCGAGGCCATCTCGGACCTTGCAGCCCAGGCAACCCACCAGCTGAAAGCAAGCACATGACTGAGCCAGGCGAAATCAGCAGGGAACCAACCAGCCAATCCACAGAATTATGAAAATTATTAAATCATGGTTGTTCGGAGACACTCAGGTATAAGTTTTGTTGCATGGCAAAGGCGAACTTGGCAAGGAATGCCTCGCTCATGCTGTATCCCTAGTGCCTAGCGAGACGTGTTGATGGAACGTGTTGATTGAACGAACAAGCAGGAGTGAGACTGAACTGGGAGACCCTCTGGAAGATGCTGGCTAACCGTACGATGCGTTAGGGAACCCATTCCGGAATTCCAGAACAGACGATAGTTCAAAAATGCTGCTACTCTTAATTTTCTGTTGTCGCTTCCCAGTTCTCATCGACCTAATTTCAGAATATGTTAAAAAGTCATTTGCTGACATTTTTAATTTTTTCTCTTTTGTGTTTTCACTTCTTTTTTAGGCTTTTCAGCCATTATCTTGATATAAGTTCATATTAATTTGTGCGATTTTTGTGATCGATGTCTATCTCCCCACTGGGCTTTAACCTCAGAAAGGGCAGGGACCCTGTCTGTCTGATTTTGCTCATGGTTTTAGCTCTTGTTCTGGCTCATACGTACCCTTGAATGGACTAAACTTAAAATGTGAATTTATTTAATTTCCAGTTTCTTTAGGCTGGTATTAAGCTCTAATGTGCATTTCGAAGTTTTCCTTTTTAAAATTCTGAATCATAGACTGCTAGAGATGGTAGGGACCTCTCTTACAGGAAAATGAAACTCAAAGGATAGCATATTGTCCCATTGTCACACAGCTAGTTTATAAGAGTCAGGACTTGAGGTCACATCTTCATCAGCCACCGACTTTATATTTTTCCAAATGCGTAGACTCTGAAGTCTCCATTATACAGATGGGAAAACTGGGGCAGAATAAGCCCCGGACCACAGATGACTCGTCTCTCAGCTGAAGGCTGTCTTCGCAAGTCCAGCCTGACTCTAGGGTTAAGCTTTTATCCGCTCCAAGCATTCTTTTTTCTTTCTGTTGCTCTCAAATATATTTCTATCCTCGTTAGACCCTCCCCCTTGTTCTCATTTAACCTGAGAAAGTTAAACCCACTTTTGATCATAATGTGAAAATCTGTAGCAAAGTGCTTCCTTCAAGGCAGATGTTTGGAAATACTGAGCTGCAGGCGCTCAACTTGTCAAGTAACTTTTCAAATGATGAAAAAAGGAGAAAATGTAGGTCAGAAAGCAATAAACTATATTCACATCCAATATATCCTTCTGGTTAAGAAACTGACTTTGAATCTCCACCTTTTACTGAAATGAAACAAAAATCCAAATCCAACCCAAAGCATTAAGTACTGAAAGTATTTATTATTTCTATTCAAGTAATCCAAAAGCATAATCTCAAGAACATCTATGCTCCAGGAATGTCTCAAACACCATGGATTTGATGTGATTCCTTTATCCAGATGTCTGTAGAAAAGACTGGATGGCATGAGGGGAATTAAAGATTTATTTTTAATATTTCAGAAAAGTCATATTTCTAATAACAGAGAGCCTTAAAATGCATCCCCAATCTTTGCTGCCTCCCTGATCTCTCTCGTTATTGTTTCCTTAAGAAGTAGTTTTATTCTACCAAATTATCAGCCTATAGGTTTCCAAACTTAACATTTAGATATTGGAAGGACGTCATTGAGGTGCTCTCACTATAACATTGATTATTTACATCAACTTTATTTCCAGAGATAATTTTTACCACTGAGTAGTTAAAAACAAATCTAATGAAAGATCACTTTTCATGGGGCAAAATCTCCAACAAATGGTCCAAATCTGCCAGCCTTGCGGAGTAGTATGACTTCCTTTGAAGACATGTCCCTTAAATCTAGATGTGTCAAGCCAGAGGCCCCCAACATTTACTGTGCCCTGCTGTGTCCAGACATCCAATAAGATATCTGGGAATCCTGAGCATCTCATTGGCAGACATCTCCCTCATCTATTACTCCCTTACCTGGAGAGAAGATATTCTAAAACTTGCCAGATTTTATGAATTTTCCCCCTGGAGGAGATACATTTTAGGTTCTGGTGGCAGAAATTTAAAATTAGGTCACCTCATGGTTACAAGTTGTATCCATAACAGACACTAAAAGATCTCAGAGATCATACACATTCTCTGGCTGGGAACCCAAAAGGGACCTACTGTGAAACATTCTTTAATTGGTTTGTCACACTCGGAATAAAAAATATACTGACTATTTCTATGGAAACTGGAGTTCTGATATTAAATAATACAGCTGGGTTAAAATCTAAGATCTGAGCTCTAAAATCTGTCCCCATAGGACCGCTGTGTGTGACTTTAGGGGATGCCAGTCTCTGTGTCGTGAGTTTAGGGAAGCACACCAGTCCTCCCCAGCCTGTCCCCTAAATCAGCCTGGTGGCCTCCGAATCACTGAGGGGCTAGAGGAAGCTCCGCGGAAAGGAGTCTTTTCTTTCTGTGGTTCTCCTGATAGAATGTTTGTTTTCTGGGTGGCATATGGTTAGACAACAACACATGGAAGGGTATTTTCATCCTACTGTTTACAAGGATTATTTTCCTATGGATACATTTCCTGGGAAGAGAAGGGCACCTTTTGGGGACCAGGCAGTGTACCTGAGGCTAGAAGCAGGGTTCATCATCGCTCTCCCATTTCATAAAGACGCCATGTATTTCTGAAGGGCACTGGAGGGGCCAGGTGGAACCATATGGGCCGAAGTGAGGGAGGAAACAAAGAACATGGTTGAAAATGAAAAGTATTCAACTATAAATTAAAATAAACCCAGGGTCATCTTGTACGTAGTCCTGCCAAGAAGAGAATCCACAGTGTGGATGAACGAGTGAAAAAGAAATAATCGAAAATAAGGAAGAGGCATATGTGAGGCCTGAAGCATCAGGTACAGAGGCGGCCGGGGAGGATTACCAGACAGCGCCCAGGGCGTGCAAAGAAAAGATAAGGAAGGCGAAGGCACTGAATGAAAAAGAGACTGCACTGAAGGTTAAGAGAAATCATAGGGAAAATTTTCCAAGTGTGTGAGGAACACAGGGGTCATCGAAGGAGACAGTTGAATGGCTAAGACATGGGGAAGAGGAATTTATTGACAAAGGAGGTAGATGTGGCTAAAATATATTAAATACATTTTTTTTTTTTTTCACCTTGGAACTCTAGGGAGGATGGTGGACACATTTTAGAAATGGACATACATTTCCTAAGGGAAAGCGAAGATATATTGAGATTCAGAAATTAAGAATAGAAAGAGGAAAAAAACCATTAGAGACTTCAGGCCGTGGCAGAACATATGCAAACACACTCGAATAATAAATAACGGGAACTTAAGAAGTGAGAATTTGAAGAACAAAAGTTTTCTTAGGGAAAAACAGTCCCATGAGTAAGTGACTGATAGTGCCTCTCTGCTTTCTTACAGCGTGAGCTGTTGCTTTTCCTCTATTTTTCTTTCTCCCTGCTTCCTGTGTTCCTTCTACAATATTTATTGAGAATCTGCTAAATGCTGGGCATCATACTCTATTGCGTGGAGTACGTGAATAAATAAGATATTGTCTCTGTCCCCGACACAGCGAGTTTACGTTTGGGGAGAGCGGATAGCTCTGTAAATGGTTGTAGGACGCAGCCATATGCTACAGAGCTGTGAGGGGGCTGAGCGGTGTAGGAAAAAGACACTTGGGAGGTCGTCTTGGATTAGGACCATGGAATTCCACCTTTACGGAGGAAACAAATAACAGTAACGCTTGTTAGAATAATAAAGAGCCATTATCCAGAGTTTTTGGTTTTATTTTGTTTCTGTATAATTTTAAAAAGGTTCCCATAAAGTCGGATGCAGTGGTGTGGGATGGTTAGGGGGAGCGCCACTGTGTGGGGTAACATTCCACTGTGTGGGGTAACCTCTGCAAACGCTGGGGGATCTGCTTGTGGATGAGGCTGGGAGTTGAATGTTTGTTGATCCTGACGTCTAGAGCAGGGGCGAGTGGCTCACAGGGAACGGGTCTGGGGGCTGAGCCGAGCGTACTTGTCTCAGGGGACACTGACTCCTCCACACAGTGAGGGAAGAACCATGGGAGCTGAAGCGTCTGAGGCAGGAACGAGGGTAGTCAGCAAGGACGGTAAAACTCTAAGTGTTCCACCAGGAGAGGCAGGTAATTTGATTATCCAATTCAGTGTAGTGACAAATAAGGTAATGAGGCTCGGGACAAGAAATTTAGAGGTAAAACAGATCCTCCACAGTCACAGGCCACAGACTTGAGAGGAAGAATCCGAGTACAGACGCAGATAAAATTTTAATGCCTTTGGCACCAGGATCTGGAGCAATAAAAGAAATCAAACGTTATTCTGCGTTGCATAAATAGAAGGACTGAAAAAGTCAAAGGTAATTAGCTCAGAGTAATAAAAGGGAATGGTGAGTGGTGTTTGACCAAGGAAACTGAGAGAAATATCTGCTAAGACTTTCCCATTCCCTGTAACTCTTCTCATTACGTTTGTTCACTAAGTTTAACCTTGACCGTGCTTTTCTATGTTATTCCCGGCCCTGCGCATTTGAGAGCAAACACGTATTAGTAATAGCTGCTGATTCCACTGATATTCTTAAAGAGAGGCAGGGCTGGGGTGGGAGTGGGTTGGGGAAGCTCTTATCGTTTGAACCCTCCTCCAACCTTTGTGATTCAGATATACTAGGAACCAGGTACGCACTTCCTGTAGGACCCTATCCGATAATATTAAATATAGATTCAAGAAACCAATGATCAGTTTCTTTTCAGACTGCCTTCTATGACTATCAGGTGCCAAAGAATAGTTTCTCAGAAAGAAATTAATTATCATCAAGTACAACTGTATTATTAATGACCAATAGGAAAGTTGCTACAATTTTTTTAATTCAAATAGAAACTAATGACTTCATTGATTTAAGAGTTTCTCTTCTATTCAGGTGTTTCTGACTCCTCACTGGCATAAATGTTCAAAATTCGGTTTGTTACAGTGAGGTTCTCTTAACCTTTACTCTCAAAAACATGTGCCTGCAAATGCACATTTTTCACAGCATTGCTCAGAAATAAACACCTTTGGATACCTTTGGATCCGTCAAGTCTCAAGAACAGAAAATGACAGGGAAAGGGGAAGTAGTTTATTTCACTTCAGGCAGGCTATCTCACCATCCCTTGTTTACACCTGATAATACATCCACCAATTAAGCGTTTAACTAATTTCTTTAAGGTCAGATTGCAAAGGACTCAATTCAAGTTGGGGCGTCAGGGACAGTTTCACATGGGAAATCCACTTTATACCTACAGCAGGTGTGTGTCTTGGCTCAGAGAACACGCTGTCTCAGGTGTGATGTCTCAGGTGTCGTGGCTCCCGTGTGCTCTCTGGGGGACCCGGGGTCATTGGTTTAATGTTAGCTCTGGGCACATCAGCCTGGCCAGACGCACCCCTAAAGATACTCTCTCTCCGAGAGGTGAGTTTATTTTGAAATGGTTGACTGTGTGAGGGACACGTTAAGATGATTCATTTAGTTGGAGCGACAGGGAGGAGGAATGAGAAGGGATGGCAGTTTAAATGTAGCCAGTATCTCTAGAGAATGTGAAGAATGTCAGGTTCCATGTCAGAAGTCTCAGGGGACTGGAAGCCAGTGACCTCAGTTTGGACTTTCCTACCCTCGGCCAAAGGTCTCTGGACATGTCTGGAATGAGAAAGGGAAGAAAGTGATGTGTGCTTCACCCGCTAGTGAAACCCCAGAATTTCCATTTAGAAAATAAAATCCACTTAGAAAAACACAAAATCAGTTATTGCTCGCTGGGCCAATTTAATTTATCACACATTTGCCGACTACCTACTGTCCACAAAGCTAACTGGCAGAGATTGTGGAGGATTGTGGAAGATTCTAGGTGGCTCATTTTAAGGCACTTAGGAAGAGAGGCATGTATAAATAACTCAAACACGCATAAGGCTGGAATGGTGAATATAATGGGAGAATGGAATGAAAGATTCACATCCTCTGATTGTGGTTTATTTTTCCTTTTATTTTTCTCTTTATTCCATGGCACGCCGATCTTATAAAATAGCCTAAAATATCAAGGAATAACTATGCATGGAAACCCACGCCATTCTCCTCAATGAACATAGTAGGGCAATGCGGTACTACAGCTGGTTTTATTTGAGGGTTGGGAAAAATCATTCTTATCGATTACAGTCATGTGGCATATTTACCCAATGTGCAAATGAGCACAATCTTTGAATCCTGCGGCAAGACTTCCGAGGTCATTTTGCTTTTAGAGACTAGCCCAGAGCCGTGAGCGTCTGTTCTATATTTTGAAGCATGAGAGCAGAAGCTTCCACAACCTTCTCTGGTTGTCCGTTCCAGCGTGGAACGATTTTCATCTTTAGGAAATTCTTTATATATATTGAAGTCTCTAAGACAACTGGTTAATTTTACCCCTGCTTCCAGATCCAGGAGCTTCTACCCTAGCCAATGGGAATCCTTTCCCAGACATGCAGCCGTTTTGAAATTACAAACAAGTCGATAACTGAAGGCCTGACCTGATTACTGGTGCGTGAAGTGGGCGCGCCTGAGCCGTGTCCTAGTCTGGAACAGGGACTGGTGTCAAAGGAGGCCAGCGAGGTGGCAGGATCTCAGGTAGAGGGAAATTAAAAGCAGTAGCCTCGGCTGTGTGCTGGGGGGGATCTGGAAATCGGCGAGGTGGAACGGCCTGGGCGAGACTCCTTGTCATGCCTCCAATGGCCCTTTTCAAAGTGTGAGCGGACCTTACAAAGAGGTGCTGACCTCGCCTTTCAGATGACTAGCAGCTCACCGTGATAACGAACCCCGCAGGGATTTCTTTACAGTGATGTATGGTAAAGGTCAGTTTGAATCAGGAAGAAGTCTGAAATGGAGGGGAAATGTAAGAAATGCACTTTTATTACTTTTGAGAGCGTGCGACAACTCCAGCACACGGACCGAGATACCCTTTGATGAAACGACAAGGATTTATAAAGAACACCACATCAGCCATTTTATGTAAACGATGCTTGGAAGTATGAGGGGGCACTCCAGGAAAATATTTTACTCTATTAAATGGGATTGACATCTCCTTAAAATATTTCAACTTGTAGTTTGTCCTAGTTTATGAAGAAGCATGAATTTGCTCAAATGAGGGTACATTTTTGCCTCACCAGGTGGAAGAATCACAAAGTCTAAATTAGTGGAGACTGAAAGAATCAGATATCACTATTTTCATATTCCGATTCTAACTAGCTGTATTCAGAAAACTCCTGTAATATAGATCCTACTGAATTCATATTCCTGTGGCTGGAGCCAGACTGAAATTTTGAAGAAAGCGTTTACCAAATCCATTACTGGTATAGGGTTAAATGCGGGGAAAACTGTGATTTCAAGATCTTTCCAGAATCTCTTTTCGATCTCCTCCATCTCCTCTCAACATAAGAAACAGACCCACTGTCCTGCCTCGGTATTTCTGATCTGGCTCCTTTTTCCCCAGGCACACAGGCTCGACATCCGAGAAGCATCCTTTATTGTTTACCCCTTACTCTTCTCACACACCTACACAACTCCTGTCTCTTCCTGCGAAGTGTGTCTTATCCATCCCTTTCCTCCGTTTTCTTGCAGCCTTTATCCCCATCCATCTGGTCTATCACAGCAGCTTTCTAATATCCCCTCGCCCTCCGTTCCTGCTCCCTCTGATCCATTCTACTCACTATCAACTAATTAACTTTTCTAAAGCATGACTTTGATCTTATCTCTTCTGCTTATAAATGTTCAGTGGCTCAAGATTACCTACCAAACACGGAGTGAAACCCTCAGCCTGGGGCTCTCCGTGTCTGCTCTAATCTGCCTTCTGCTCCCTGGAAGTGCCCGCGCTCCCACCAAAGAGGTCTGCTTCCCGCTGCCCAAGCTCACTTCACCTTTTTCCATCACAGCCCTTTTACTAACGATCGGCCTCAATTTTCACCTCTCCAAATCTTTTCTTTAAATCCAGTTCACTTTCATTCATTCATTTAGTCATTTACTCAAGTGTGCTCATTCAATCAACTTTCACCCAGTGCATGCCAATTGTTGGACACAGCTTCTGAGAAGCGTTCCCTGATTTTCCTAAGTGGAAATAGCCAGTAATACGTTAGCGGTTTATACTACTCTGAGAAGATTTCTCATAGGCTGCAAGTCAGGTCCTGGCTCTGCCACCTGCACTGTCTAAACCTCTGTTCCTCCATCTGTGAACTAATAGTTTCTCCCCGGTGGGGCAGAGTGCTTAGCATCGTGTCAGTTCCCTTGGGAAGAGCTGCTACTGTTCTTACTATTATTATTTGTTGTGTTATTATACCCCATTTCATTCTCCTTGAGACAAGGGCTGTGACTATGATCTCTGTATCCTCTCTGGAACCTTCTCTCAGACAGTGTTTGCTGCAATCGTTTAATCAGGTTCACTTGGTTGCAAGATGAAGATACCCCCTTTAGTTACCTCAGGACCAGAGGGTGGATTCTATGTCTCTGGGCTGGAGTGGAGGACTCGTCAGACTCCTGGGTAGCTCTTCCTCTCACCACGTGTCAGCACCTCTCTCTGCACCTATTCTGTTCTCTCTGTCCTACTAATGGCTCCTGTGACTGACGCAGAGTCAGGACCTGCTACCTAATTTGCTAGGTTCATAGCAAAATGAGATGAGGGGTCCCTTGTTTAAAAAGTAGGAGAATAGTGCTGTGAAATGTGTACTAAAATATAAAGCTTTTTCCTTTCTTCAGAGACCTCTTCTCTTCCTCTCTGTATCTTTCTCTCTCCACCCATGGAGTAGTTTTTTATTTGCTATTTAGTATTGTTGTTCTTCAGGCATGAACATACTTGCAGGATAGTGCAGATGGTTGCTGATCCTAGGAGCCCAGCCTTGTGACTTCACACCCACAGCTAAGTTCCCCTTCCCTGCCATCCACCAGGCCCTGGGGAGGGGTGGAGGACTTGAGCCAGGCAGCTTCCCTTCCCATGAGCCTACCGCCCCATCCAAGGCAGATAGGTAATCCCCAAGGCCCAGTGGTTTCAGCCTCCTCAGGTGATGAAGCACCAGGTACCTGGGTCAATGGAGGCCGAGAGATTTGCTCCACTGAATTGCCTGCCAAATGAGCTGTAGTGTGCCAGCCTCATAGTGGGCAGGGACAGATGTTACCACACCCATCTCTAGATGCTGCAGGTCGTAGGAGCCTGACCCTGGCGTGCACTCAGTTCTCTGCTAACATCTTAACACATAAAGCTACTAAAACAAACACCCCCATCCGTATCTCTCTATGTCAAAATAGAAAAGAATTGAAAATCTAACAGAAGTACCTAAAATTGTAGATAAAAGGGTTAATATTCTTAGTATATAAAGCATTCAAATAAATTGATAAGAAAAAAATCAATAGGAAAATTGACAACAGGCTTGAATAGATAATTCACACAAAAAGAGTACAATTTGCCAGTAAAATGTTCAGCTTCACTATTTTAAAAAGAAAATTAAAGCAACAACAGATAATTTGTCTCTAATTTGGCAAAGTTACAAAAGAATGACAAATGGGGCTGGTCTGTATTAGATGGAACAGAAATACTTACACGCTTAAGCAGATATTTTGGAATAGCCCTTTAAGGCCATTTTACAATATTTACAAAATGTGGAAAGTACATGAATTCCGATCCTAAATGTTTCCTTCTAGGTTTGACTCCAAAGCAGCATTTTGTATGTGGACATTTTCTGTTTCATTGTACTATTGTTTGTAATAGTCACAGATTTAAAATGCCCAACTAACAATAGAAGAAAAGTTAAGTAAATTTATGGTACTTTAGTCCACTCAAAATATTATGTAGCCAATACAAAGAATAAGGAAGATCTACGTGCACCCACATGGAAAGATGCCCAAGTTATATTGTTAAATGAAAAAAAGTTAAAGAAAAATATATGATGAACCCATAGACACAAAAGCTTTTCTGTATGTTACTATATATATATTAGTTAATATCTATTAAACGTTATGTGTACCATAAAAAATAGGCAATGTTACAGTACCATTTTATAAGATGGCACGTATTTCGCATATATTTTTGTGCCCATATAAGGGATGTTAGCCACGACCCCCTCTTGGCAGTAGCAGGGGAGGGTAGCAGCACATTCCTCCTGCTTTCAGAGAGCTCGGAGTCTTCGAGAGGAGATGAAACGGCTGGTCACAAAGGGTAGACAGAATAGGACACGGTGCTGTTGGGCGCTTATGAGATGAAGCATTTTCATGCTCACAAAAACCCTGAGAAGTAACTGTAGATCCCCATTTTTCAGATGACCAAACTGAGACTTATCTAGAAACACAAGGTGGTGCTAAGTCCACGGCCAATCATGTGCTCATAGTCCTTAGATAACCAGAATGTCACGACTTCGACACCCACCCACATGCCTCTCGCAGCAGTGGCCCGTCCCCTTCACTAATGTTAAAGAAAAAAATGAAAAGTAACCCATCTACCTAGGTCGATCTGGAGAGATATGAAAAACCCAGACGTATTCTAATTACACGTATGAAAATTTGCAAAAACATCAGGAGAATTCTCCTCACTCCCATTTTCTCTCTGCTGTAACTTCGCAGAACTTTTTATTTTTTTTCCTTTCGTATCTCGCTCAATATTTACAGTGATAAGATCCTTGGAGAAGCCCTGGATTCCAGGCCTGGTTCTGTCAGCTGCTGCTTGTGGGCTCTGGGCAAGGCCCACGGTAACAACCTGCCTTGTTTGTCCACCTCCAGATGCAACCAGGTATGGGTGAGCCCTTTGAACCCTATAAAACAATGAGGACGACCCAGTTTTCCTCCACCAGACTTGGGCTTTGTTCTTCCCATCTCTCTGATTGAAGCATCATCGCACTGAACCAGGAAACAAGGACATTTTCACTCTAAGAACCAGCTCACGTGCCTCCCCCTCAAACATACGGAGGTCTTTCTTTGGAGAGCTTGCTTGGCCAGGTGACAGCTGTCGCTGGGTGCCCTTCTGAACAAGTGGCAATAACTCTGATAGCATGAGCTTAAGAAGACAGCTTAACTACTTTGCCGCAAGGGTAGGCTAGTTTTGGTTTTTCCTTAACTTACACTGTGCCTGGATTTATGGCTCTTGCTTTTGTGTATTGGGCGATCATGGAAGTTGGCATTCACTTAGAGAAATGTTCTTTGGGAACTCCAGAAAGTGTCACTTGACAAAATATATGTTGGCTGGCAAAAGGTACAGAAAAACAAATTATTATAAAATATAAGTAGATGGGTAAACATCGATTTGTATTGAATGCCTTAAAATAGGTTCATCCTTTGTCCTAGTAATTCCATTGTGAGGGGCTTATTTCTCAGATAATATCGGATAACTTGAAAATAAGTATTTTAAGGAGCGTTAATGCAGTATAATTTATGACAAAATGAGAGATAATCTCATCATCCAATCACAGGGGATTAGTGAAATAAAGGCACACCCATGGTATTCACATACTCAAACGTGTGGAGAGGTGGTCTGTTGTTAAAACTGGATTATAAAACAGTACACGTAGTAAAACCCCATTTTGTTTTAAAATCTATATCTTCATTTCTATATGAAGTCTGGAAGATTATTTACCAAACTGTGAACAGTGGTTATCACTGGATAATGATATAGAATAAGTACACACATACATATAGATACCCTAAATTTTCCAGAATGACCATATATTATTATTGCACTTCTAAAAAAATGTGTATTTTTTTAAAAATGTAGAATTATGAGATTTTTTTTCATAAACATCAAATGTACAAACAAAAAATTTTTCACTTATTGTATCAAGAACTCTGGTGAGGGAAGGTCAGTAACGAGACCTTAGATCTACCAGGAATTCTATCTTGGAAGTGAATTTGCAGAATTTTAAGAACTTTGCATCCCTTTTCAGCAATTTCTCTAGTTCTAAATCTCTGATCTCTTTGACAGGTTCTCTTTTTAATCTGTAGAATTCGCACATACACTTCTTAAAGTTTTATTCCATTGTATTATAAGTGCTGAATTACCTGTCTCCCCTGAACCTTTTGGGCAGGGCGCCTAGCAGGGGATGTGGCACATGGAGCCTCTGCACAAATGTTGGCTGAATAAATGACAGAGAGAGAGGTGTAAATGAAGTATGTCTGCTCGAGGTTTATGGCGGGAGAGAAATCAGTGTGAAAAAGTGTGGAATAGGCTGTAAGAAGAAGGTATTTGACATGATTTTGAAGAATTTATCCAGGCAAAAATGCAGACAGGGAGGCCATCAATTCTAGGCAGAGGGAACATCAGGGTGATCAGCTGCCCTGGGGTGCCCAGCACTGAGATGTTTCCTGGGATGTGAGCCTTTCAGGGCTAAAACCAGAACGGTCCTTGGCAAACTGGGATGATGGTCACTCCATGGTAGAACAGTGTAGTCAAAGGCAGGAAGATCGAAAAGCAAATTTGGGGGACATGTCATCTAGTTTGGCAAGAGCATGGCTTAGGAATAGGGAAAATGTGGACAGTCAAGCTAGGAAGGTTAGGTTGGGGCTTATTGAAGAGGGCCTTGGAGGCCAGAGTGACACTCTTGGGCTTCATTGTGTGCAAGTTGTAAGACCAAAGGCACTTTAAATCCTAAGACTTGACTCTTCCAGCACACATTAAATGTGCCCAATCTCTCTCTCGTTCTCTCTCCTCCCTTCTCCCTCCCTCCCTCTTTCTCTCTCTGTCTGTCTCTGTTTCTGTCTCTGTCTCTGTCTCTGTCTCTGTCTCTCTGTCTCTCCCCCCCACCCCCACAAAAGCATCCTTATACTTTTGGCTCTTTTCTTTGACATGGTCTCTTCCTCTTATAAAACACATCTCAAATTTTCAAATAATCAAATCAAAGTGAGAATCATCTTTTCTTGTCAGAGGGAAGTCCTTTTACACTGGTGGGGACTCTGCTGAGCCCTCCATCTTCACACCCAGCTCCACTGTGACCAGCTACATGTTCAAGAGATGCCTGGCTGAGATTCAAGACACTGCTGGCAGTGTCCGGGGAGCAGAGCAGAGGTGGGGGGCTCCTGGGCAGTGACCCTGGCCTCATTAGCACTGTGCTACTGCAAAGCGGGGTGCCACAGGCCACGCCTGGAACATCTGAGGAGAAACTCGGGGTGTTATAATATAGGGGTCTACACAGAAGGCCATTGCCATCCGCATCCTGGTCTCTCTGTCTGTGCTCTATAAAAACTGACAAAAAGGGCCTCACTGCTGAGTTTCAGACTGAATGTTTAATGCAATTAATGCATATTTCATAGCACAATAACTGCCAGCACTTTGCTCTGCCATCCTCCCTGGCTGAGTTATTTACACAGCCATTTTGAGCCCAGTCACAGAGGAAGTTGACAAATGAGTATCTGTTCAACACGTCTGGTCTTTCCCCATGCAGATCAGGGCCTCGCAACTTCAAAAAGGCCCTGAGCAGCATCTCAAACCTACTCCACTCAGCTGGGTGAATATATTTTCCCTTGGAATCACCACTCAAAAACCCTTTCTTTGCCTGACATCCCTTTTCTCCTCTCCCTAGCCCCAAGAAAAGTATGAAAAAAGGGGGCTTTATGCTACTATCATCACGCCTCGAAATGAATCTTAGTGATTTCTCTCATTACAAAATCCCTAAAAGTGAAGAGAGTGAGCTGTCCCCCTGGTCAGCGACTTCGTTTACTCATTGATCTGTTCTGACAGTCCTTTTGCAAGGCAGCTCTGCCCCTAGGATGGTTTGACATAAATCAGGGGCTCCTTTGCTCACCTGCTCATCACGAGTGATGGATTTGGCAGCTTTTCAGGTTCCCGTGAAACAGATCTCTGAACCAGGAGAGCCAGCCTGGGACTCAGAAGGCAGCATCCGGCGCAGGAGGGATATCGACTGATTCACATCTCGTGCTGTTTTTCACTGACTAGGCACAAATCCAGCCCTTTGGGTCTTCGTTGTAACCTCCTAGTCAACATCAAGAAGCCTCGGGTGCACTTCTCTTTGTGCAATACTCATGTTCTTGAAAAGTTGCAGATAACATGATTTCTTTGGGTGAACACGAGCCTGTGTTTC
Source organism: Pteropus alecto (assembly GCF_000325575.1). Taxonomy (NCBI): domain Eukaryota; kingdom Metazoa; phylum Chordata; class Mammalia; order Chiroptera; family Pteropodidae; genus Pteropus; species Pteropus alecto. The sequence goes on from NW_006432945.1 coordinate 4,408,953, forward strand.
TAGCGACTCTCATTGTTTAGAGACATTCTTCGTTGCTCCTTCTTGAACATGAACCTTTCCCTGCCTTCCTCTCCCTACCCCAGTCACTTTGTCAAATATTTAACGAGAGGAAAAGAAACAAATTCAGAAAAGAACAGTTTAAAAGAATGTGAAAGCAAATCCTTTTCTAATGTGTGAATATTCACTCTTAATATTATCTCTTCTGTCACTATGAATTCTTACATGCCACGTTCTCCTAAATAGTGTATACCTGCAATTAAGTACCCCAGCAAATCAAAACAGCTGGCTTTCTTTTTTAAAATAAATGTATAAAGCTAAATTCAGAAAGTTTGATTTGATGAGAAATGTATTCTTTAAAACAGAGGGCCCCAACCCCTGGGCTGCAGACCGGTACCGGTCCATGGGCTGTTAGGAACCGGGCCGCACAGCAGGACGTGAGCGGCGGGGGAGCCAGTGAAGCTTCCTCTGTATTTGCAGCCGCTCCCCAGCGTTAGCATCACCGCCTCAGCTCCACCACAGGTCGTCAGGCATTAGATTCTCATGGGAGCACCAGTCCCTGGTGCCGGAAAGGTGGGGGACCACCTCTTTAAAATACAGTCTCATTCAGCGAGCTCTCTTTCACACACTGAGCTTCGTTCTGTTGGAGTCCTGCCTTGGGGGAAAGCAGTGGAAAGATTCGGGCCTCTGACTGAAACATTAAGTTCAAATATGATTCTCACACACTGAAGAGAGTCATATTTAGCTCTCTTAGCCAATAAGAGGATTGAATTCGATAAGGAACGTGAAGGTTTGTGACACTCCGACGGACTGTAGCAACACGAGGCACTGTCGTGGTTATGGCTTTATGCTCTGAAGTCCTACGTGCCAGCTCCACCTCCTAACAGCTGTGGGACTTTGAGTTACTTGTCTTCTCCAAGCCTCAGTTTCCTAACTATGAAATGGGTATAAAATAAAATTTTTTTTTTTTTACATTTTCCTTTCATTTTAATAGATGCTTTTGACTATTTTAGGAGACAGAACTTTGACAATATATGAAAAATAATTTTACATTTTAGTTTTTTATCTTTACTTGAGTTTGTTTTTAAAAAACATTTTTTTTTAAATTAAATTTATTGGGGTAACATTGGTTAATAATATTATATAAACTTCAGGTGTATAACTTCATAATACAACATCTATATATTGTACTATCACCACCCAAAGCCTAGTTTCCTTCTGTCACCCCGTATTTGACCCCCTTTACCCTATTCATCCTCCCTTCAGCCCCCTTCCCCTCTGGTAACTTACCCATAATACTGTTATGAGGGTTAGATGAGATAATGCCCATAAGCCACTTAGCACTGACCATCGCAAGCATTCAACAACTGCTAGCTTAAGCAAGGTAGACTGTGGTTTGGTCTCTTTTGATCTTCCTTCCCAGCCTCTCTAAGGATAGTGACCGGGGTAGGGAGAGGAAGGCAGGGAAAGGTTCATGTTCAAGAAGGAGCAACGAAGAATATCTCTAAACAATGAGAGTCGCTAGAAACACAGGCTCGTGTTCACCCAAAAATGGCAATAATAATGGCAACATTATTATTGCCATTTTGCAAAGAGGATATTGGAACCCAAAGAGATTTGAGTTCTTACCAGGTCACATAACGAATGAAATGGGAGTAAAGGCCAGTGAGTTCTAAGAATTCAAGGGCTGCTGCACTTTGTCTCACCCCTTGGACACTGGGCCACATTGCATTAAATGAAAGTCCTCACTTCCTTCCCTGGCGTCCAGTTATCCGTCCTGAACTGAGCAGGCTGGAGAAGGAAGGAGACAGTCTCATGCTTCCTAGATGTCAGTCCTCTGAGGTCTAGGCTACTCCTGTCTCTTCTCCATCCACAGAAGGGATGCTTAAATGGCAATGACTTAGGATCATAGAGGGCTTTTTGACAGGGATTGTGCTAAATGTTGTGCCCTTTGCAGATTTTACAAATGGTGGACTAGGCTCAGAGAGTTAGAAGCATACGGGTAGCTAGCAAGTTGTCACATCATGACTGAAATCAATTAGTTTAGTCGGTTTGACTTCATGTAGGCCTTTAAATCACTTCACTCTGTGCTGATTCAAGTTCAGGTTTAAGGTTCCACCTGGAGCAAAAATGATCAAACCTGACTGACCAGAATTGCCTGAGGTGCTTGTAAATAATGCAGATTCTTAGGTACCACCCTTGAAGACTCTGACCTAGTAGGTTTGGGTCAGAGCCAAGGATCTGTATTTTTAAAAAATCCTCAGGTGAGTCTTGTGACTAGCTGAGTATGGAAAGTCAGCTTTAGGACACATGCCCAGCTGTCCTCTGGCGTGTCCTACCTTGCAGATGAATTAATTTACCACTTTCTTGCCCTATGAGATCACTTTTAATTCTGGTGCCTTTCTCACCTTCGGGCTCAGAGTTTCAGTTTATACATCAAATATTTATTGAGTGCCTACTGTGAGCAGAGCCCTGGGTTCAAGAAACCAATAGCTTAAGACCCCCAGGCTAACTGTGTCAGGGGTGTGTATGCGAGCTACTGGAAGCATGTGTCCTTGTAAGATTTTAAGGATTTTTGCATGTGTTTCTTGTGCTATCTGTTGTCCCAGAAATCAAGGCTATTCCCCTTTTATCTATGTTTTCACAACACTCCATATAAATTAATAACACCTAGTACCTGGTTCCATGGCCAGTAAAAAATGGTCGATGGCATAGGTTTGAAGAAAATGGATACGCCTTCTTCAGAAGGAACCAAGCAACCACTAGTTAGGGATCTCTGGTCTGGCCCACAGACCTTCTTATGGGAGCTCTTTCCTATCTCCCAATATATAGCAACCCAGCCTTCTCCCCCCACCCCCCAGCCCCTGTACCCAGGGAATTTGGACACAGGCTGGGAAAGAGACTGAGAAGCCATATGGTCTGTGTAGTGATTCTGAACTTTAGTTTCACACTAGCATTACACGGGGAGTTTCTAAAATACATATACAGATGCCTGGGTCCCCAAAAGTCTGAAGAAATCAGAACTCTGGGGGTGAGATCTGGGCAAGGGTTTTGTTTTGTCTTTTAAAGATCCATAGGTGATTCTAATGTGTAGCCAGTTAAGAAACGCTAGTGCAGCCCAAGAGAACTGGGCTGAGAATTGAAAGGAGACCTGGGTTCAACTCCTGTGTGACCATTTATAAATGGCTCTCCCTGGCTGAGCTTCCTTCCATACCTGTAAAATGACGATGCCGGAGTAGATGCCTCATGGACTAGTCTCTCTATTTTTAGCTGTCACATTCTAAATTTTAATAGTCTGAGGTCAGCTCGGATGAAGAGGGAGAGTCAGTGAGGAAGAATAGCAGAGGCCTTGTTCCTTTACAAGGGCCAGATGCACAGAGGGAGGCACACGGCAAAAGGAAAGAATGGGAGCTGGATGCTAATTGGAAAGGATAAGGGACATGTCGAGTTGCCAGTTTCGCTTGCAGCAACCTGGTCTGTAAGTGCTGGAGCAGCACTGGTAGATCGCAGGAAGGATCTTGGGCACGCCAGCTTCTGTCCTGTCTCCTGTCTGTCTGTCTGTCAGCATGCCACTCCACGGCAGAGGGCCTCTGTTTGTTTTCTTAAGACGATTTAGTCTTCCTAAGTCTCCCTTGGCAGAGCTTATGATTGAAAGTGACAAATGGAGGCTCTCCTATTTAAAAGCTGCCACTTCATATTAGCAGAAGGATCAGCTCATGTTGGAGAACATTTTACTGATGCCTTTTAAAACTTGATCACAGAAAGAGGAACAGGTATACGAGGGGCTGAACTAATGAGGTGTACCGGAAAGAAGTCTCATTGGAGAAGGAGGGATAATGGCTTCATTTTCCTTTTTAGAGGGTGGCTCTTCACAGGTCAAACCCATTGCCCTCTTCCAAAAGGGCAAAGTAAAATGGAAGGCTGGGCAATAAGAAAATGACTTTGAGTGGTGTGAAGAGCTGACTGAGGCCAGTGGGCAGAGGAGTGTGGTCATCTGTCGGTCGCTGACTTAGAGTTCAGCCCTCAACATAACTTCAAGCAACGTATTCTCAATGCCTTCCCACCTCTTCCTCTCCTCATGAAGATCTCTCTTCCCACACATGTCGTTCCTTTCTTTCTTCTCCATTCCTCAGACGAAACTTGCTGTAAGACATTTGTAGAGCACAACGAGATGACAGATACCATTCTGAGCACTGGGGACACAAAGATGAATGACTGGTACTCTGCCATGAACTCTAAGGATTTTAGGAGATAGACTGGTAACCAAGAAGTAGAATAGAATGTGATCAGTGCTAAGGGGAAGGAACTTGGAGCATTGGAGACACAGAACACTTGCCAACTGGGAGAGTAAAGAAGGACGCTTAAGCTTATTTTCGACATGAAGGAGAAGAAAGTTATTCCAGAAAAAGAGAATAGTGCGCACAAAGGTATGGAGGCCCCAGGCTTGGATGGCGCACTCAGGGAGCCGCACATGTTTCGGTACAGCTGGAATGGAAGTGGGAGGGTGCTGGGGAGGAATATAGGAGCCAGAGCACAAAAGGCGTCGTAGGCTGAGTTGAGTTGGAACTTTATCTGAAGGCTAAAAGGAGTCATTACAAGGCTTTAGAGAAGAATATGGCATTAGGTATTTTATTTTAGAAAGATTATTTCAGGAGCAATATGCAGGATACATTAGAAAGAGAATATATTGGTGAAAGGAAAATAAACGTACTTCACACTCAAATGTAGAGGGTTTTCTAATGGATCTACGGGCTAAAGAGGGAGATGTCTTTTCCAGGGCATTCTGAGACCATGTAATGTAGGAAGACAGTTACCCTTTGTGCTAAGAATCCTTCCCTCCCCTTGAGCTTCGAAGTGCGGTCATGGGGTAGACACCCTGGTCTCAGAGTTCTCTAGGTGGTGCTTATGACAGTGCCAGACTTTGATTGGGGAACATGCCTATCTCATGCTCAGGGACCACACCTGCCGCGGTATGTCTTCACATTGTAGAGTCAAACGCTTGTTACCTCCAGCTTCTAACATCCATCTCTGGACCGAGCTTGGTTAATCGTTCTCGTTCCCAGCTGGCTGATAGGCTCACCTCTCTTGCCTCTTCAGCACTGGTTAGATATACCAGCAGTGGAAATCTAATGGCTTCTTGGAGAAGCGATGGAATCCAGTGTCATTAGAATCCAGTGTCATTTAGATGCACAGAGCCTGACTGTGTGTTCCCCAGAGAAGTCCTGACTTAGCTACTCCTGCCTTATTCTAAGGTCCCCTGGCAGATGGGAAGTTGGAGCCATTTTTCTAATCAGAAATAAGAGTGCAGAGCATCTCCTTGGGCCATTGCTCCGTGGTTATGAATCTAGCATGGGAACCTCTGTTGCTGGCAACCCTGTGCAAGAGCCGTGAATCAGAATCACATGGAAACATCAGTTTTCATGGCTCTGGGCCCATGAAACATTCTCCTGGGCCATTGCTCCATGGTTATGAATCTAGCATGGGAACCCTGTGCAAGAGCCGTGAATCAGAATTACACGGAAACGTCAGTTTTCATGGCTCTGGGCCCATGAAACATTCTCTGTGTGGAGCTTGCAGAGTCTCCCATGGATGACCCTATCTCTGTTACAGTTTGTCCTGAACAGGCTCTGTGGGGGTCCTTTTCCCCCATCCTGGTACTCTGTTCTCACAGATTTCTCTAGGATCTGGTGGAAGGTATTATGTTTTGTCTGTGTCAGTGCTTCCAGGGTCTGAATGTCTGCCTGACCCAGACTAGTGACCAAGGAACCAGATCTGTCATCACCCAGGGGAACAAAAAGAATGCCCTAAACTGGTCTGAGCAAACCTGGCACCAATATCTTCTTTCGACCTCAAAGGTCTCATTAAGAAATTGAATAACTGTAGTAGGGTCTGGATAAAAATTAATTCTGAGCAGTTATTTCTTAGGGAGTCTTTCTTCCCTTAGATTTTGTGAGCTTACATGATGCTCACAAAGTTCTTATCTTGAAAAATTCTTTACCCAACTATATTCTCTCCTAAATTATTATTTCAATCTTAACGTGGTTTCTTCCATGTTCCTATGATTTTCTCAAAAGTCATCATGGCTCATAACTGGGCCGCATTTATACCTTTTATCCATAAGTTCAGCATCCAAGGATTCACATATTTTTAACACTAACCTAGGGTGATCATTCTAATTTGGGGTACAGGTGGTTACTGCACCATAAGTCCAGAATTTTAGACAGCGTTTTCCCAAATTGTAATTTTATATAAGTACGAGTGGTGTGGTTCTCATCCCGTTGGGTCACTGCTGTTTAGAAAATGTCAACAAGCAAAAGTGTTTCCATATAACTCGAGTTCTCTACTTGTATTTTCAAACTTTTTGTCTTTCTGGTTTACCGCCGTATCCTTAACATCTAAGATAATGCCGGACACGTACTAAATGCACAATTAATTTTTGTTAAATTGATGAATAAATACATTGACCATACCAATTTATCCCTCCACTATTTTTTTCTCTTTCATCAACTTCCACATGTAAAATAGCTCCTCCTGGGAATTTTACCCCAAACTTCATCCCTGGCCCTTGCCCCCGCCTCAGCCTTAAGGTAGGAGAGGAAAAAGAATGAATGAACCCAGCCAGAGGAAAGGCTAGAAACCTAATTCTCTATGAGTTGTCTTGTCCCGTCCTGTAGAGACTGGTCACTGCTGAATTTTCAGTAGGGTACCTTTTAGCTGAATGATTGTGAGTTTGGAGACCTGCCCCACTCAGTACAGCATATGGAAGTTGACTGGTTCCCTGTGTAGACAGCTCTCCCAAGAAAGAGTTAGCCATTTCTCTTTCCTCCATACCACACAGCTGGGTGCTGATGGGATAAGAAATATTGCATCTTAGAAAATGAAATTTCTCTTTTTCTGTTTTAAAGACATAAATAGAGGCAGAAGAGAAATAAATGGATAACTTGGAATTTGGGCTGACTCCTGAGTTTTTCCTAGTATAACCTAACTCCAGACTCTTTCTGGTGTTGTTGATATCCAGTTTCTAACATCATGATGGAAATATTCTAGATAGAGAAGTTAGAAGGAGCAAAGGCTCATGGAAGTACAAGGCAGAAAACTATAAGAAATGAGACCGAAGTTGTATGTAGGAGAATGATCTTGGAGGTCCACAGGAACCTGGATGGGATTATGACAAAATAATGAAAGACTTCAACTAGCAAAGTTGAAATGAAGAAATGAAGCCAGAAATGAAGAAATCCAGAAACCTCTGTTCTGGTGACAACGTGGATAGAAATGCCAGCAACTGAGATCGGAAACAATGGAAGAAATTTGGGAATGAGATGATGAGTTTATTATTGGATACGGAGAGTAGTCCATCCAAGTTAAAATAATCTAGGCCACTGTTGATTATACAAGTGTGAAGCTCAGGGGAAAGTTTTGGGCTATAAATGTTAACTTGAGAGTGATTAGTTTATATATGGGAGTTGAACCATGCAGAAAGAGTGATTAGGTTAGAAGGTAAGAGTATAGGATAAACTCTAGAATGCCTGTATTTCATCGGTGAGTAGGAAAAGAGGTCCCCACACAAGAGATGAAAGAGTAATAAATCAGAGAGGTCCGAGAAAGCTCGAAGGGGTATGCAATCACAGGAGCTAAAATAATCTGAAATTTTAAAAGAATGGCACTTTCAATGTGTCTCTTCAATCAAGAGGTATGATAAAGATTTGAATTTGGCAAATATAATTTTCCAATGATTTTGGCAAGTTTCAGGAGAATAGTGACGGCAGCAGCCAGATCGAAATTAGTTGGAGGATGAGAGGGAGGTACAGAAATGGAGGCCCAGGGTAGAGTCAAGTCTTTCAATAAGTGGATGAGAAAGGGAGGAAAAAGATTAGCTCATAGGCTGAAAGAAAGGTTTGCCCGTAGAGGAAGAGGTTGAATATCACCAGTGCAGCAAGGTCCTACGTATATGGGAGAGGGTGGAGTCAAGGGCATCCTGCTAAGCCTTGAAGAAGAAGAGGGATGCCTCATCCTTTGACACTTGGGTGGTTGTGCTGAAAGATGCCTGTATAGGTGTAGATTGTTGGTGGAAAGCTGAGGACCTTCACTCTTGCTATCCTCAATCTTCTTGAGTAAAAACATCTGGTTGGAATTGAGTGCTGTTGAAGGCTCAGATTTTCTCTGTCCTTCTCTGTGCTCTCCAGTCAAAGCCACCAACAATCATACCGAATGGCTCATTCCTGACCACAGAGCAAGGTCCCCTCCATTG
>NW_006432945.1:4417928-4469182 GCF_000325575.1 Pteropus alecto
CAGCCACTGTTACACTGACTCCAGAAGAGTCAGCGTAACAGAAACTGGGAAACCTTGCTTACCTGTTTGAACAGCACAGGAAACACTTCAAAGCGCTGGCAACCCTCCACTGCTGAGGCTTCAACACCTCTGGGGGGGTGGGTTGGGTGGATAATGCCACCTCCGCTTTGCAGATGGCAAAACTAAAAACCGGAACAAGTCACCTGAACAATTTCAAATTGTACAGATCCTAGATTACCACACACACCTTTACACTCCTTACCCTGTACCCATTAACCATTCCAAAGGCTCTTTAGGTAGAGCTGGAAGACACCCAGTGGGCTTCCCAGGGCAGGGCCAGCCAGGGCGGGGAAGAATGCCAACCTTGCAGGGTTTCAGACTCAACAGCAACAAAGCACTGGACATGGGAGTTAAAAGTAGATTCTGATCTTGTCTCTCCCATGTATCAGCAGTTGGAATCTTGAATAAACGACACAGCCTTTCTGAACGGCCTCTGTCGTAAGACCTGTCTGCCTGTAATCAGAGGGAATATTGAATAAGGTAAATTATTTGAAATTGCTCTATAAATTGTTAAATGCTTCCAGCAAGTAAGTGGTTATTTATCTTCATTCTTCCTTCTCTCCGGAATGTCATTTGAGTTGGCCCGGGATTGTAGGGGCCAGGGGTCTCTCTAGTTTGTCTCCAAGCTGGGCCAGGAACAAAATCTCCTCAGCACCTACCCCTCAAGCTTTTCTGGTTGACTATTGTTCTCTACTGTCCTGTATTTATCCTCAGGATGTCAGAGATGAACAGACTAACCAATGCCCTCACTGCTACCAAAAATCCATATCTCGAAGTCCCAGGCCAAGGCTCTTTTCACAATATATACAAGTCTAGAAACATGTTCATCTCTCCATCCCTGTCCGGCACCTGCACCAAGTCCTCATGGACTGGGAAAAACTCGGCAGGTACAAGCTGGCGATTTAGCTCGGCTGGGAAGGGCCCAGCAGACTGGTTAGTAAACAAAAGTGATTTTCCTTAATCAGGGCCGTTCACAACAAGAGAGCTATAACTGTCCGAGTTCCACCTGCTACCTTCTAATCCTCCTCACCCCCCTGCCCCACCCTCTAGGGACCTTGGCCTGGCCCTCTCCAGTGCTCCGGTCCCCACCTGTCGCTGTGATTTCTTTGGTGGTGGGCAGGGGAAGGGGCCTCCCAGAAACCAAACACTGGCCAGGGGCAGAGCCAGCCTCCCTCCCCGCCGACCTGGGAAAGCTGGCTGTACACAGGGAAGTCCTCCCTGACTGTTATTACCTGGGGCTCCTTTCCAGACACCAACTGACAATCAGAAAGAGCCCTCTTCCCAGTACCACCCAGAGAAAGAAAACACTGACCTTCTGAGACCAAGTTTCGGCCTTGATGTGTGTGTGGGGTCGCTGCACATCAGATTTTGTGTTCCTTACCCTGGCTTTTCCTGTCGTAGCTGATGTTAGTTCCTTGCCTTAGATACACTCTGATATTTATAAATCTCTTTCACTTAGCATTTCAAAAGGCTTTCAGGTCTATGATCTCATCCAATTGGATCATATTGTGAACCTCACAGCAACCCCAGGGATTTTTGTTATCACTATTATTTAAATTATTATTCCCTGTTACATTTGAGGAACTGAGGCCCAGAAAGGCTCAAAGACTTGTTCAGAGTCCTATCAGTCGTTACAGAAAGATCTGGAATTAGAACAAGGACTTTATTACTCCCTCTCCTGTGGCTTCTTCACTGTCGCATGCTGTGTCCCTTTCATCACTAAAACACCTACCTAGCATCCTCCAGGAGCTGCCCCGCCCCTGCCCCCCATCAGCCCTTGGGGTTATTTTTGCCTGGGTTAGAGTACCTGATTTTCCATTGAGGAACCATCCCCACCCCCTTGGCTCATGCGATTTTGGAGGGACTGACCTCATCCCTCTGCAAATAACCACATGATCAGAGCTAGCTAAGCCAAGCAGCGGATCCCCGCCCCGCCCCCTGCGCGATCTAATGACTGGTTGGGAGAAAAGCACGTGACCAAAGCCAGCACAATGAAATGCAATCCCGGGTCTTCTGCTGGAGTCGTCTGGGAAGAGACACTGCCTTTCTACTGAGATTTCTAAATGTGTAGAATGTAAGCGTGAAGTTGTGGGGTTGCCTGAGAATGAAGCTGACAAACAGGAACGCAAGCAAAGAGGCGACGGGAGGAAGCCAAGCCCCGAAGACATTGCTCAAGTCACTGGATTCCACCGTGCCTAAGCAGTTTGAACCTGTTACCTGAAGCTGGTTTGAGTTGATTTTTTGTCACCTGTATCAAAAACCAGAGCCTGACTAATACAGCTACCCCGCCCCCCAACACTCTTCATAAATCCTCCTTTAATTCCTTGCTTCTACATTCCCCTATATAGTCCACATGCTTGAGTCTTTTCCCTACTTTATGACAAGCAATTTGAGAACAGGAACTTTCTTCTCTTTGCTCTTATTTGTGAGTGGAAAGAGCACAGGCTTTAGAACCAGAACACCTGGTATAAATCCTGCCTCTGCCACAAGCTGAATGGTCTTGCATGGATAACTTTGTTTTCTTGAAATTCATCTTTTTAAAAATATCTGTAATATAAGGCTTAAAACAACAAACTTACCTTTCAGGCTTATTATAATTATCAAATGAGGTAATGTACATGAAAGTCCTTTTCAAACTTTCAAACGCTGTTCCAATGTAATATTACTTAGAACAGTGTCTGGCATGTAATATGCACCAGGAAAGTATCTATTAAATTGGAAAAGGGATAAAAAGAATTGTTAAACTCAGATTTCGTGTTGCCATCCATTGCTTGAATTCTTTGCTTTACAAACAGGTTAATGGCAAATTGAGAACAGAGGTTGTATATGCTCCAGTGACTTTTGTTGTTGTTGCTGCAAACTTGTCACTGGAGATCCTCCTTAGTTGAGCATCCATCACCAGGTGAGCTGAGGTATAGCCTCTGGGGAAGGTTAGAAGACATAAGACATCTCTTCGTCTTCCATTTGCATGGAGACCACACACAAGGGTGTCTTGAGCACCACCCTTTAGTGGGAGCTGGTGTTGGAAGTAAAACTAGGAATGTCTACCACCTTAGGTCACAACTCACACCAGCCCCATAGTTTCTCAACCATTTTCCCGGCCTCCCCATCAAAAAAGGGTTTAAAAGAGAAGAGAGGGATTAACTTAGGACCAAGCCCTCTGGGAGACACCCAGGCATTTCAAGAACCTTTTTGCTGTCCTCCTTTGGTGGCCACAAAGCTTTTGCAGGCATGTTGAGGGAACGTGTAGTGGCTTTTAGTTCCTCGTTGGTTCCGGCTGAGAAAGAACTCCTGAGTTGGAAACAGGTAGTTCAAAAGCAAACTCCTGTTCGCTTCACCTTTTTTAGATTCCTGGCCACTCATCCAGGTGAGCTTCACTCAGAGAATTTGAAAATGCCCCGAGGAAATAGTTGTTTGTTAAATCATTTCGCGTGGAGAATCAGAAGTGAATGTCTTGGTATCGTGTCATGAACTTCCTCTTTATTTCTTTCTGCTGCTAATTTTGAGCACCTTTCTGTGTTAGATCCTGTAATGACATACATTATATCATTTCATTCTCAACCTGTCTCTGGAGGAGGTTCTATTATTTCTCCGTTATAGAGAGGTTTAAATAACTCACAGGAGATCTCATTGTTAGCAACTGGCAAAATTGGGTCTTAAACCCAAGTTTATTTCATTCTAGCATCTGAGCTCTTCCTAGCTAACACTTCCATGCCTCCTTCTTAACAGCTGGCACTTTGTTGAATTATATATAATACCACATATATGTACATACATATTATACAACACCATAAACTCATCTAAGTTAGAGACTGACTACCGTTTTACTATTTTCTTCCGCACTTCTAGCAATGAGAACCATGGGGGAAAATGCCACACCACGGTAGGTGGATGGGTGGAGTGATATGGAATTAGAAAGAAATGTACCAGAGGGTCTCTGGTCTCCAGGACTTGACAATCTAGTAGGAGAGACAAAGCAGAGATATATGAAAAAATGAATATTATAAGAAAGTTCATAAAATAGCCATAATTATTGACAAATGAATGATAAATTCATGAAGTGTTAATTTCAGAAACCAAAATTAATTTTAGACCGTAATAAAGAATAAAATGCATTTATTTGAGTAAAAGGAGCTGCAGCCCAGGAGACACAGATTCAGGTAGCAACCTAAATTGTGTTCCACTGAGACAAAGGGGCGACTACCTTTATAATGAAAGTGCCCACCCAGGTTACCAATTAGGTCGATTTTATGCAAATGAGGTATCCAAATTGAGCATTTCTGATTGGTTTGTATAGATGTAAATGAGGATACAATTCGTGTAGTTCTGACTGGACAGAGAAGGTCTCTGTTTTTAGAAAGATGAAACCAGGGCTTCCCTGCAGCCATTGACTCAGACGGCATAAACAAGCAGGGCACAGTGCGAGCAGCTGAGAAGTCAGAGGTTCTTCCTGTGCACAGTGTATGTGAGGGACCCCTGTCGGCACATGGACACTAGGCTCTTATTATTCATAAAATTCGGGCCCTCGGTTGGCCATGGGGAGGCCATCTCAGCAGATAAATTTCTTCTAGGTGCTCACATCAAACGAATCTTTCTTCTTGGGGTATGCGATTCTCAGATAGATAGATGTTTGGGGGCTGGTCACACTAGAATACAGCTGTCTGACTCCCTATTTCACTTCTTCTGCTCAGACTCCCAGGGAATCTCTGGGATACAGTGGCCTCAGTTGCATGTACTGCGAGCCTTTGAGGGGAGAGGATGCTGAGTAAGCACTAGTTTATGATGATTGATGATCATTCCCAGATCGCTGTCAGTTGCAGTGTGGCCCTGAGCTTCCTCAATTTTCATTTAATTAACTTCCCCCTTTCTTCAGCTTCTCCCAGGGAAAGCGAGCTGTTATTGCTTCTAAGAAATGTTTTGCCGGTTCCCACCCTTTTGGAGGCTGTCCTGTGGAATGTGGAGGCCAAGGTCAGAGAGGAAGTAGTTCTTCCTCAGCCTAAGTGTGACTGCTCTGTTCCCTCCCACTTCCCCTTCTCCAAGCTCAATTCAAGGTCGCCTATAGTCGTCTTGGCTTTATCCTACTTGGGACAGTCCTCAGTCTCCCGGGTGTCATAAATACTACTAGTAATCGCTTCTTTCATTTTATTGGCCCAACCGAACCACTTCTTCCTCACTCCCCGCCCTCCTTGCGCTCTCTGAGTCTCTGATCTTTCAGTTTCCACAGCTGGGAACCACCAGCAGGTACTAATATGCCCAGAGGTCAATCAAGTGTACCTCTCTCAGATAAGGAGCAAGTGGGAAGCAATAACTTAGCTGTCTGTGTTTCCAGAACTTTCCGGAAAACGGGCAAATTGCCAGACCTGATGGGTGAAGGTGGCCACACTGTGATGTTGTTCTTTTTCTAAGAGAACTATCCCAACTTCTCCTTAAATCAAATTCCCTTAAACTCAGCATCTTGCTGTTCTTCCTTCTCTTTCTTCAAGACATGTATGTACATGTGCAATTCTGTTGATTCAGGAGTAATTGTGAATCAGGTAGGGTTTTCTTGGCAGCCGCTTGCCTCCCCCCTTCTGACCCCCTGCACCCCCATTCCACACACTCAGTGATCCAGGCACCACGACACAGTCACCATCTGCTCTGTATTGAGCTTCCCCAGCCTCTTACAGAAAACACATTTTCAGAAAGTTGGGCATTTTCCCAGGACTAAGGTCTACGTTCCCTCTAACTATTGTGTGTGTATGTGTATATATATATATGTGTGTGTGTGTGTATATACACATATATATATATTCATTTTGGTGGAAGAGAGAGGGGAAGAGAGAGAGAAAGAGAAGGAAGGCTAGAGAGAAAGGGATAACAGTGGATTAATCACAAAATAACACTTCATGGAAATGCTACCTTGTGTGTTGAAGATTTCTCATTGAATGTTCATCTTCCTCTTCTGGACACAAGGAGGAGGCTTCCCCACTAACCTGGAGGGCTCTCGCACCAGCCTGGAGCTCCTCCTCCTTCTGCTGCATTTCAGAGGTAAAGCTTGGTCGGCCCCTGCACAGGCGGCTGGAACAGAGGAATGATCAGTTTCTGTGTGTCCCTGAAAGCTCCCTTCTCCTTTGCCTCCCTTTTGGTTTCAGTAGTCTCAGCACCCTCTGCCCTCAGCCCCGGGACTAGCTCTGGAGGACCTACTGGCTGGCTAAACAGGCAGGCTCTAAAGATGACCCTGCTGCTACCAGGAAGTGGTTTTCTGCCTCTTAGATCTCTTCCGCAAAGGGTATTTGAAGGTCTGGGATTCTCGTGCTGGGCTACCACAATACCGCAGTTCAATTCAATTCCATTCTGTTAAACTTGGGATTGCATTTATTGGGTCTATGCACTGATGTGCAGGATAAGGCAAGAACCTAACTTAAAGATAAAGCAGGATAAGGCAAGAACCTAACTTAGAGCTTTGGTTTTCTCCTTTGCAAATTGTGGACTAGATCAGAGGTTCTCAAATTTCATTGCACTTGGGAACGGCTGGAGAGCCATTGAAAAGCCACTTCACATCCCAGATCCCAGGAATTCTGTTGCCACGGTTTTGTAACAAGGAGTCATCATTTTTAAACTGACCTCCAGATCACCTTGGATTAGATCACCTGGAGAACATCTCTTGAGACGTGCTGGGGGAGGTGGTCTCTAAGCTGAACGTCTATGGATCAGTGCACAGGAGCCGTTCCTGTGACCATCAGGACAGAGACTGCTGAGAGCCTGACTTAGCCCATGGGAAAAGGGGGTCGGGTTTTCATTTAGTCATTTTCCCTCTCGGGAAGAGTCAACGTGAAGGATGAACTTCATGCACAGTCAAGGTAGGTGGCTGCCAGCAGGTGTGAAATCCTATGTGCCGATAGCCAGTCCCCTCCCCCAAATACTTTTATGTATTAATCTGCCTGAGTTTTGAAGGCTTCAAGAATCCTCAGATTATAACTCAAATTCTTCAGAAATAGATTATCAGCCAACTTGACTGAATGGCTATGACAGAAGCCAAAAGATGGGGTTTTGAGGGGAGAACATTGGCCATACTTACTCTGTGCAAAGCCAGCAGGGCCCCGGGAGGCACAGGTTTTGCTCTGCAAAGCCGTGGGGATGAGACACGTGGGACAAAGGGGTCAAGGCAGCCAAGCGCTGACAGAGGTGCTCAGGCTGGAGGCAGGCAGCATCAGGTTTCCAAATTGGGGCCAAGTCTCACCCCGTGCTGTGTGGTCCAGGGGCAGAAGGCCAGTCTCATGGCGTGTGGTTACTCTTAGACTTTCCTGAAGGTTCTCCCTCCGCTGTCCAGATCACTATTTCCAAGCACCATCCTGCAAGAAGTCTCCAGGCATGTCCCCTGACCTCCCTCCCCCTTTCCCCGCCACACACTCACACACACACACTCACACACACACACACACACTAGAGTAAAAAATCTTCTGCTCTGTGCTTCTTGTGTTTCCTTCACACCGATTGGAATGACTCACGTGTGCTGCTTTGAAAGGCGCTTGGATGGTTCGCCCTGTACATTCATCTTCTTTCTCCAACCAGACAGCAAGTTCCTCAAAGGTGTCTATCCTTCTCTTTCATTTCTTTCCAAAGTGCTCAGTACAGTGCTCGGGATAGATATTTTCTATTTATTTGTCTGCTGACCAATTGATACCCACTTCTACTTAGCAGGCCATTTACCTGATAGCAGGTAATTAGGTAGATTTTTCTGGGAAGGAAAGAGGCAGAGAGTGAGCGAGCAGAGAACCAGATGCTGCATGTCCTGCCACGTCGCTCCAGAATGCACCATTGCATAATCAATCAGTCTCTAGACATACAGCTGCTTGTCTGGGGACCTTCCCTGTAATATGGCCACTAAGTTCACTGGCCAATCAAATAGAGTTTCCACCTTAGTCTCCTAGAGTTGGGAGTAGGATGGACTTGATGCAAGACAAGGTGATCTCATCCTCCTTTAGAGGGGACACTGTCCGCACCAGTGGTTTAGAGTCTGGGCTTTGCACTCAGGCAGATGTGAATTCCAATTCTGGCTTTACCTATAGTCAGCCGTCTTATTTTTGGTGACTTTCTTGATCTCCATAAGCTTCAGTTTTCTTAACTAGAAATGGATAAAAATCGGGTATCTATTTCACAGTTTTGTTGGCCGGGGCGGGGGGATAGGTAAATGAAGAAATAATCCAATGGAAACAGTTTACCCAGTGACCAGCACAGAGGGAGCACTCCAAAATGTCAGCCATTGAGGGAGCACTAGAGAGGCTTTCGACCTTTGTGAAAGTCCAAGGCACTCCCTGCTGCCGCCTTCTTTATTATTCTGCTAACTTCCCCTTGACTGTTTGACTTGTCCCTCCATCTGTTGGTGGACACAATCAGAAGAGCAAGAGAGAGTGGTGGGTAGGGTTGGGGTCGGGGTGCTGGGGCCTTATTTCTCCCTGGAGGGGCCTCCACTCCAAGAGCTGTCCACTCCCTTTTCTTACAAACCAAGCCTGCAAACTCCATGAAATAGGCACACTCCTCTTCCCAGCTCGTCCAGTGGCAGCCTCCTTGGCTCAGGGCCACCCCTGAGACATCCCTTCCTCTGCTCTGCCCAACCAAGACAAAACTGGTAGACTAAGCTTTAATTGAAAATCTCCAATCAGGACAGTACAAAGAGATTCTCTTTAATGTAAACCTCCAAATGCAAATACTTGAGCGGATGTGCATCCTCTTCTCTCTCGCTTTTCTTTCCTGTCTGAAGCAAACTCCTCTTGTGAGACCTTGGGGTCCTAGTAAAGAGGCCTCTTTGCAATTGTACATTACGCATTTGTTCAGAGGGACTCCTTCGTGGGTTGGTAAGTGCCCTTAAAACAGATTTTACAAATATTTCAAGCAGATTTTCTATTAGATTCCATCTTATAGAAACGTCTGCTGCTATCTGGGTAGCCAGTTTTTCAAGGATATACTTCCTTTTAGTTGAAATCACAGTCTCGGAGAAGTGCCTCTGCCTCCAAAGAACCTCCTAAGCAGTGTGGTTGACCCAGGAGCCCAAATTAAATTACTCTATGTTCTACTGATGGAAAAGATCCAGGGAACAAAATGGCCCTGGGGAAATTGTGTTTTCTCGTAGTATTTGGCTAGTGGAGTTGTTAACCTGTGAGGTAGCTGGGTATCGAAAGCACGCAAGGGAAAGAATTTTCACAGCTACTTCATCAGAGGTGTGAGGAAGTAAGCTTATCAGGACTCAAGTCTTTATCACAGTGAATCTTCCGCAAGCAGGAGGTACTGACCTTCTGGCTGGAAAGCTTTCCTGAAGGGACAGGAAGACTCAAGGACAAGTGACCAGGAAGGGGACTGGACATCTGCAGAAGACTTGCTTTCACTTTCTCTAAGGCTCTGTCCTGGTACAGACCAAAGGTCTAAGGGGCTTAGCAAGGACATCAGGATATGCTAACGAAGGCAAATAAGAATAAAATTCGAAGTCTGGCATTCGAGGCTGGCATAATGTCAGCAGCTTCCCAACTGGCCTCTAACCTCCCTCTCCTCTAGCCTCCCTTCAATCCATTCTTATCAGCTAGGGCGGGCTTTTTAAGAGTGCCTTTTTGCTACATCCTCCTGGCTCCCACCCTACCCTGACTCCCAGCCTTTTCTCTGATTCATCCTTCGAGTCTCATTTAAAATTCACCATATTATTTGAGAAGCCTTGATGGACACCTCCCACTCGTCATACTGAGCTTGCGGTTCACTCTGTGTGTGCAGTATGGCCATGACTTTTTACACATCTGCATTCCCATCGAGACCACTAGCTCGGGATTTTGTTTTGTAAAGCCTGTGTTCTGAGCATGCACCTCTCAGCATTCAGTGATTAAGAAACCAAACAGCTGCACTCAAACCTCTCATTCTGACTTGGGAAGAATGGGAAATAGCACCTAGTGGTCACTGAGTTACAGAGTAAGAAGCATGATGATTGTGTCCTGGCTGAGGAAGGTGCCAGTGGTGTTAGGCAGCTCCTGGTCTTGCTCTTTGGAGAATCCCTGCTCTCCAATGTTCTTTGAAGCCAAAACAGAGAAGGGCATGGAAAATACCCTTTCTGGGGGGCTACATAAACTTAGAAGCTCACTTCCTGTTGGAGTGAGTTTGGGGCCTGGGTATTGCCTTCTGTGTTAAACAGCCAATAACACATTTCTTGTAAAACCTAAGCTGGCTTCTAATCGATTTGTACCCAGTTACATGGGGAAAAGAACTTGCCTAGTCATGATCCTTGAATCTGAGACTTTCTAGCCCCCATCTGTCCTCTGGGTTCTGTCCATCACCCTGGCCTTCTGTTCAATGGCTTCTGCCTTGAGGCAATTTGAAACAATAGCTTGGCTGGGAGATACCACCCATAATCTGATTTTTCCCAGCCAGCATCTTCACAATAAGCATGAGTGTCTCCTTTGTCTAATGGAGAATGCTTAACAGGAGGTGCTGGGAGAGGCCTGGGAATCCACATTATAGTTTGGCTCAATCTTATCCCCTGCTCAATCTCCTGTCTCTTTGCCTCTGCTCTCGCTGACTTTATCTAAAAGTAAAGAATTCTGCTTTTTAACCCTGAAAGGCTTCAAGTTATGGGACTCTTAGTCAATCCATTTAGATCTCAGAGCATAGACAGACAGACAGAAAGCACCTTCCTTTGCAAAACCACTTTTTTCGCCCGCCCCCACTCTGTTTTCAGATAGGTCACCTTTAGTCTGAGCTGATCCCATTCTTGTATAACTGACAGAAGGATACAGAAATAAAACAGATGCCAAAATTCTGAATTTCGCTAGTATTTCCCCTGATACTACGGTTTCTTTAAGCACATGGCAGATGATAATTTGACTATTTTACCATCTTCTAAAAAGAATCTCCAACTTTCCCACAAGGAATTCCAGGATCCTCCTTGCTTTCTACCTTTCCCTCTTCCATTCAGCCTAATTGTAGGGTCTGTTTCTTGTAGCATCCCAGCCCCAGTACAAATTCTGTATCATTTGGATAATTTGAGATTAGGACAACACATGGTCATATGGAAGAAGATAGATTCCCTGAACAATAGTGATTTTATTTTGTTTAGTTAGAAAAAGAAGGAATTACAAAGAGAATATTGTTCCTCTGATAATTAGGAAGGTTTGTGTTATACTCTAGTGGTTAGCTTCATAATTATAACTTTGGGTAATACCTTTGGTCCTCTATTTTTTAGTTTCTTATGATTAATGACAAAATTAATGCATTTCCTTTTTTCTTCATCCCCTTTGTTCTTCACTATTGCTTAATATTAGTCAATAATATCTTTTTGTATTTATCTTTGTAACGTTAAATGATATGTTTTGACTCCCTGCTACTGTAGAAACTTTTAAACTTGCCTCTTTCAATCAATGAAATTAGTTTGCCTCCCATTTTTTTTTCTCCCCTTTTAATTTTATTAGTTGAACCATTTCTAAGTGCCCAGACCAAATATTTTTACACTTTGGTTTGTCTTGATTATATAAATAAATATATTTAATTCTCACAGCACATCCTTTTTCTATAATGTGTTCACTTACTTGGCCAAAGTTCATTTCCAGTAGTTTCTTCAAGAAGGGCACATTTGCATGCTCAAAATTGCTTATCTGTAACCAAATATAGTTTAGCTGGATATAAAACTTTTGAGTCATTCTTTTCTTGAGTCTCACTTAAGTGTTGTTCCATTATCTTCTGATATTGAACATTGCTCAGGAGAAATATGGAGCTATTCTTAATTTTACCCACTTAAAAGTGACTTGATCTTGTTTTGTTGACTAAAGGAGTCTTAATCTGTAAGTTCAAAACTTTGCTAGAGTGACTCTGTGTTGACTGCCCTTGACCAATTTTCTCTTACAATCATGTATGCCCTTCTATGTATAGAATTGAGTTTTTCTTTATTTCAGGACATTTTTTAGCCATGTTATATTTTTAAATATTAGTCCATTCCTTGTTTTTGGTTTTCTTCTTTAGGTCTACAATTATGTGAATATTGGATTTCCTTTCTCTTCTCTATGTATCATATTTTCTTTATTTCTTCTTAATCTTTTATTTCTGTTTCATTTTGTTCATTTTTCCTATTAACATCCTCTTTGTCCCTTAATATGTTTTCCATAGTCTGGATAATGTTTGATGCTTTTTTAACTTTATTTTTATTTCTATGATTGTTTGGTTTTATTATACCTTTTCCCACTACTATGTTAACCATATGCAAAAGCCAATGTTTGGCCATTTTTTAAGTACAAACATTTCACATGGCTTAACCTAATACTTTGCCCTGAATTCAGCCAGCTCATCTCATATCTTATCTGTTCCTGCCACTTTATCACTTTTTTTCCCCTGAGATTTTACACATTTACTTTGTGATATTGCTTTATAGAAGCAATTACTTCAATGAATTATTTTTAATTCTTGGAGAACTGCTTACTCACAATCTTCATCTGCTTCATAGCAATAATTTTTTAGTAAACATTGTTAATTTCTATCAAATTGGTCTTATTCTTGGATACTTTGTTGCAATGCTTTGTAAGTTTCTGTTTAATTTTTGCCTTAATAAGTTTAACGTTCCTAAAGACAACATTAGGTCTCTGTGGGTGGAGTGGGGTAAGGATGTATGTTTGCAAATCACCCAGACTAGCTGTATTTTACAACCTCAAGTCTTTCCTGCCGTCATAGAGAAGATTACTCCCTGAAAATATGACTTGCTATTGTGAATTTTTTTTAACCCTACCTCCTCTGTCTCTGAACCAAGAAGATATGGACGAGCTTCTGCCACCGAACACGTTTACCTTAGAAGCCATGCTAATCGTTGGAAATTATAGACATATTTTGCATTTCCGTGTGCGCTCTTTACTTTCCATGGTGCACTTTTGCTGGTGCTTTCCGAGATATGTCACTACTGAGCCCTCCCCTCATTCTCTGTATTTTTTTTCCTTCATTTCTGCCTTATGCTTGATTTAATCTGCTTTTACCAAACTTTGCATATACTTCAGAACACGCATATTCTATCTTGGAAGATACTAAAATTGTATAGAGTTTAAGGCCGTGAACTCTAGAGGCAAACTTAGTTTTAATTCTAGTTCTTAATTTGTTATCTCTGTGAACTTATGCAGATTACTGAACTTCTTGTGTCCCACTATCCTCTTCAGAAAAATGTGTATAATAGTTGTATTTACCACTTAGTGCAGGGTTAAATGAGTTAGTGTATGTAAAGTTTTTAAAACTAGTAATTGTATTGCAAATGTTAGCTATTATTGTTATTATTGTTATTTTCACCCCAAATGTCATTTTTTTAGAGTAAAAAAATTTTTTGTTGTTGCTTTTGGATAATTTCTAGGAAGAAGAAGAAAGTATTGACTTAAACAGCCATCTTCATACTAGTAGATTACTCTTCCCTTTTGTGCTGCTTATTTTCCTCAATAACTATCATTCCTTGGTTGTCCATTCATATTTAAGAATGAAAGATTCAATTGATTAATAAAGATGGCTCATGTGGGTTCCTTCTGCCATTTCTGGCCTTTCCATCCTGAGAATCCTGATTACCTGTCTGGACAGGTGTACAGGGCATGACATACTGTGGGCTTCCCTTCAGGATGTATTGTGAGCTGTGGAAGTCTAGGTTCAAACCATTTCTCTCAGAAATTTGAATCCATTCTCTAATCAAGGCCAAAACAAGGAGGGCCCTATTCTTGGGCATCAACTTCCACTCTGGGAACTCTAGGCCCTTCTAAGCAGATTGGCTTGATTTCTCTGGAGAGTATTTCCTGTATTCCACCATTCAGCCTAGAGATAAACATTGCACTGCTGGTGGGAGTGGAGGAGGCCAACAGTGTAGCCATTCACAGGCTTTTTGCCAATCACCTCACAAGCTGAGCTAACTGCAAGCTCTGTGTTAGTGGGAGGGCAGGGCCAACTGTCTGCAGGCTTCCTTTTAGGGAGGGGGCAGTAGGGCAAAAGGGTGCAGAGAAGAGCCTCTCGAAGTCAGCAGGGGCCGAAAGTGGGGGCAGGAGCAGCAGAACCAGAGAGACTGTTCAGATCATGGCCAAGAAGAAAAGGAAAGGGCCAGGGTTTGGAGAGCTGAGGTTCTTTTGGGTCTAAAGTATGAGGCAAGAGTGAGAAAGGGAAGATAAGACAGGAGGTCAAAATATAAACAATTGGAAGGAAGTCGAAAGCAGTATGTGTGGTGATTCAAGAAAGTGTCTATAAATGTTATAATAGTTTCAGGAGCTCGTTTTTCAGTTTTATGTGGTGCTGACTGTCTCTGATGTGGGGAGGAATCAGAGACAGATCCAAAAGCTTGAAACAACTAGTAGACTGAACACTTCTCTATCTGCATATCTTCATACATGGACAAGACCATCTTTCTATTCCTCTGAAACAACGTTGGATCACAGACGATTTTCTGCACATGTTGGTTGAATG
Organism: Pteropus alecto; assembly: GCF_000325575.1. Lineage (NCBI taxonomy): Eukaryota > Metazoa > Chordata > Mammalia > Chiroptera > Pteropodidae > Pteropus > Pteropus alecto. Next base: position 4,432,407 of record NW_006432945.1, read on the forward strand.
GTGGGGAGATGGTTAAATGTCTAAAATACCTTTTATTAATGGATCCAAATGCAAATCCAAATCCACATTGTCACCTTGCATTCAGGTCTTCCAGGTAAGTGAGAAGCTAACAGAATGAGATAAGAACTGGGTCCCCAAGGAATTCTAGTTGACAGTCATCGTTCAGACCTAGCTGTTTGAAAATTCACAGAGGGCTTTAAAAACAAAGATCTCTTCCCCCTAAGAAGTAAACTTTGGGAAGTCTGTATTTTTCTTGAATTGTTCAAAATCAGCCTGGATCCTGGTAATGCAATTGGATCAGAAAGATTAGTTCGTCATCTGTTTTCATCATTGTTGGCATTTGTAAAAAGGAAAAATATATTAAAGCCAGGCAAGACATTTGAGATTTAAAAATCAGTCATTCATTCTCTTTTTTTTACAGGAAGGGAGGGCCCATTGTCTCGAAACTCCCTTCTCAAATGCTTATATGCTCATGATAAATATGCAAACTTACGTGAGAGGTAACTGGTAAGTTAGATTTCTGCTTTTCTCCGTGTCTTCCAAAATATTCTGTGCAACACAAGTCCCATGAAATGCTTTGTAAATTGTTAAGATTTTGTAGTCTAAAGCAAATACTACTTTATTTATTTTCCTCTTCAAAATTTCTTAAGCACCTCAATATGCTAAATAATCTGAGTTCTACAATACAAAAGTCTAATTTGTTTAAATAGGAGTTTCCCAAACACGGGCTCCTTTTTTTTCCTGTATGACTCAGCATCCTATGGGTTGCTCACGAAGGCTTTTTACTCTAGTGCCCGTGGCCATGGTCCAAGCACCCAGGGTGCTGAGGACAACAGCTGCCCTCGGTGGGCCAGGATTCCTGGGCTCCCTGCCTGATTTGGAGAGAAGCTTTTCTGATGCCCCTCAAGACAGCTGGCTCCAGAACATTTAAACTCCTGAAAACTCAGCCAGTGGCTGTTTACCATGGATCTAATATACCTGTAACCTATACCCTTACCCTTCGCTATTCTTAAGTGGAGTCTTTAGGATTTTCTGTATCCAATAGCATATCATCTGCGAACATTTTACTTGTTTCTTTCCAATTTGAATACCTTTTATTTCTTTTTCTTGACTGATTGCTCTGGCTAGGACTTGCTGTACTATGTCGAATAAAACCGATGAGAATAAGCACCCTTCTTTTTTCCTGTTTAACAGATTTTTAAAGAGAAGTTTTAGGTTCACAGCAAAATTGAGAGAAAGGAGAGGCATAGAGAGATCTTATATGTGCCCTGTCCCCCCCACCCCTGCTAACCGCACATGCTCAGCCTCTCTTATTATCAACATTCCCCACCAGAGTGGTACATTTTATAATTGATGAGCCTACTCTGAAAAACATCTTCCAAAGTCCCTAGTTTATATTAGGATTCATTCTTGGTGTTGTACATTATGGGTCTGGACAAATTTATAAGGACATGTATCCACCATTATAGTATCACAGAATAGTTTCACTGCCCTAAAAATTCTCTGTGCTCCACCTACTCATTCCCGCCACCCTCCTAATTGCTGGCAATTGCTTTTTTACTTAGATGTCATTTTCTAAGTCATGGGAGTCATTAAGGGCTTTAAGAGAGAAACTGATGTAATTAGATATGCTCCTTGAAGGCAGGAAATGTGTTTTATTCTGCATTGCATTTTCCGACTGGCGATGCGTGGCACAGAGTAGGCACTCAGTAACTATTGATTGAATAAAATGAGCATACGTAGAGAGAGATATTTTCTCCGGGCCAGTCTTTTTATTGGCAAAAAACAGTTTGTAGATCAGATTCCTCCTGGGTGTGAGCTTCTATCTGAGACCACCAGAGCCTCTTTTTCCATGTTAATGGTCATGTAAGTAGATTCCCCAGAGACCCTACTCGTCCACCATTATTTCCTCACGGTCTCGCTGCCATCTTTTCACTTTCATTAGACTCTGTGGTACCACTAGCGAAAACAGAAAAAGAGAGGCTGGGCAGGGATCGATGGCCGTTCCACTCTACCTCTTCCTCCCCTGCCTTTCGAGCTGCACAGGCAGACTAGAGCCACTGACCTTTAACTAGCTAAGCACGTTATTTTCTGCTAATGAGCTTAATTGCCTAGTTCTCTATGTATGACAAACTTTACAATTTTGCAGAGTCCTTTAAACCCCTTTGCGGCACTTGCAGGTACTCTTGGAAAAATGGTAGGACTGGTCCAAACTCACACAACCTGGCAGCTGTGACCACCCAGATAATGAGGCTGGTGCTCACCTGCCTCTTCGCACCTGAGACTTTATTGGAATTCCACAACAAGTGGTCAGGATGGCAGTTATTATCCTCCTTTTACAGATGAGAAACTGAGCCCTGTGAGGGTGAGTCCCTTTGGCCTCTTTCAGTCCTGGGCTGGTTCCCTTCCAGTTACTCGATGCCCTCTTCACCCACACTCTGGGGAACGTCCATCCCTTGAGGAACTTTCGAAGCCTGTGTTTTTTTCTTAAAGTAATTTAAATTTTTTTTTCCATTATAGCTCACATACAATATTATATCAGTTTTAGGGGTTCGATTGTGGTACGATATGGTGATTAGACATAGATATCTTACAAAGTGATCATCTCAATAAACCTAGTACCCATCTGTAATTACAACATTATTGACTATATTCCTTCTGCTATACTTTAGATCCCCTTGACTATTTTGTAACTATCAATTTGTACTTCTTAATCCCTTCTCCTTGAACACTCCCATCCCTTCTGGCTACCAATGAATTTGTTTTTGTTTTATTTGTTTATTTTGTTCTTTAGATTCCACATAGAAGCGGAATTATATGGCATTTGTCTTTGTCTGACTTAATACACTCAGCAAAATACCCTTTAGGTCCATCCATGTTGTTGCAGATGGCAAGATTTCATTCTTTCTCATGACTGAGAAATATTCCATTGTATATATGTACCACCTCTTCTTTATGCATTCATCTATTGATGGGCATCAGGTTGCCTCCACATCTTGGCTACTGTAAATAATGCCACAATGAACATATGGATGCACATGTCTCTTCAAAGTGTGTTATGCGTTTGTTCAGATAAATACTCGGAAGTTGCATTACTGGGTCCTTTTTCACCTCTTGTTATAGCTTTTGTTTTAAAGGGTTTTTTTTGGGGGGGGGGTCTGGTATACACATTGCTTCTCTAGCTTTTTGTTGTTTCCATTTTAATGAAATATCTTTTCCATCCCTTTACTTTCAGTCTATGTGTCTTTCAGTCTGACGTGAGTCTCTTGTAGGCAGCATATGTAGGGGTCTCGTTTTTTTTTAATCTATTCAGCCACCCTTTCTTTTGACTGGAGGATTTAATCCATTTGAATTTGAAATAATTGTTGATAGTTATATAGTTATTGCCATTTTATTATTTATATTATCTTTCTTTCTTCTTTTGATCTTGTCTGGGAAGCTCATTATCTATCTTTCGATTCTAAATGATAGCTCTGCTGGGTAGAATAATCTCAAAGCCTGCATTTTTATTACCATAAGAGGCTGACTGAATGAGAGAGATGTCACTGGGAGGCAATGACTATTCCCTCCGGTTCTCCGTAGGAGAGACTAAGGCCCAGAGAACCTGCTGGTCCCCGAGGCCTCCGGGAAGTGGAGGCTCCAAGGGTCCAATCCTCCTCATACACCATCTTCTGGTAACTGTCTTCTCCAGTCTCAAAAGCTGTTCTGTCAATCAATCTCCATTTTTTTAACATCTAGTCCTCATCCAGCAATGACTGAATTTTGGAGGGGGGCCTCTTTGACTTGTATTTGTGTATGAATCACCCGGAGAGCTTCTTTTTTTCCTCTGTCCCACCCCTCCCCTCCTTTCCCCACTAAATTTGTTGCCCACTAAATTAATATATTCATCGATGGGTTATAACTTGCAGTTTGAAGAACACTGGTCTGGAATAAATAAGGCAAATGTGTTTTATTTTGGGTATCAACTTCAATTAATTGACAATGATAATCTGAAGTATTATGTTAAAAAAGACTCTGAGATTGAAACTAGGCTTGTTGGCAAAGAAGTGGTGATCTATTAGTCAGGCCTGCAATTGGTTTAGAAGTAGAAAGTGGCGACCCAGGTGCCAATTATTCCACCAATGATCTAAGAGCCTGCTATGAGATTGGTAGAGATATACATGTCCATACATCTTTCCAGCGCAGGCAATGCGTGACAGGCACAATAGAGAGACTCAGACGCACTGCAGGGCTGCAAATGATTCAAAGATCAGACTTCTTAAAGAAAGGTTTCAAACCATGTTTATCGTTACCGATTTTTACCATCTTTTTCTAGCCAGGCGTAAGTACGCAGAGCCATGAGGCCTTCAGATGAATCAAAAATTGGAAACTAGTTCTCAGTGAGATTTGGCGCTGTCAAGAGTAAATTTCCCCAAAAGAGGGTCATTTGTGGACCTCAGCATGACCGTATCAGATCTGGGTTAGGCCCATAGGAATTTTCGGGTAGCACCATAGTGGTAAATATGTGATAAACTCACAGGTGATCAAATTCTTTGTGAAGCAAGCTCTGACCAAGTGTTCTCTGTAGGTTCAGCCCAACCCAGGCAGAGCTGAGGCTGGATGCACGATGTATTTTAATCTGAGGGGGTATTTATGGGAACTCCCCAATTCCCTTTCCACGGGGGGCCCAACCCTGCTCTCAGCTCAGTGAAGATTATGCACGACCCAGGTTCACTAAGGTGTAAGGAAGGCTACAGAGGCCAGCCACCTGGGAATGGGGGAAGCTGCACCCTCAGACAGCTCACTTCGGTCTCTGAGCAAATTTCGAAGCTGCCCTGAGCGGCCTGCTCCTGCATTGCTGGTGAAATGAGGAGGCCAAAAAGAGAGGACAAACAGTTGGAACTAAGAAGGGGTAATGCGGGAAGGAGGCTTCCTCCAAAAGTCATTTTGTCAGGTATTGGGTGTAAAAGGTTAGCACTTATAGTGGTTGGCGGTTAAAAAAATCAAAAGAGAGAAACAACGTGAGGAAGAAAGTAGTGAAGAGAGCCTTTGAGCTGCTGGAAGGTGCAGAGATGTCACCTCCTGTAGGAGCTCACACACGACGTGGCATAAAGTACAGAGTACTGAGGACATGGGACTGGAATGCTAAGAAAGCTCCTTGATACCCATCTTCTTCGTAAGTGAGGTAGGAACAAAGTTCGCCAGTGATCGGCTTTGGCACTGCTGATGGACGGGCGAACCCCTCACCCACATCACTCCCACGGGAGTGCAAAGGCAAGCCTGGCTCTTCCTTATTTTTTGGCCAATCTTCCCTCCTTCTTCTACTTCTGGCTACATGCAATATCCAATAAACATTTGCTTTAAAAAATGGATATTTCCTGTCAAGAGCAAAATCCAGGAACATAAAATAATCACCTGGAAATTATTGTGAAAGCTCAGGTAAATGCCAATAATTATTTAAGATCACATTAAACACAGGAGCCCAACCTACTAGAACTTCCATGAGGACTGTCTGGAGAAGGATACTCGTGGAGAACACTTAAAGCGTTTTTGTACTGAGATCCTATATTTGCCGAAGCTGGTGTCTGTGATCAAACACCCTTGGTCAGAGAGTGACAGAGATAATTTAGGAAATATCCATGGCTGCTGTACACAACCCTTTGGTGCAGAATCAAAAAATAAGTTTAGAGCCAATTAGTTTTCTTATAGGAAGTGTTGGGAGGTAGGTCTGTGCTGAAAGCCTTCATTTTTGTCTCTCTCTCTCTCCCTCTCCTCGCTTGTTATTCTTGCTTTTCTGTTCCCTTCTCTCTTCTGTATCTTCACTTTTTCCACCAGTGTGTTTCATCTGCCCCCAATCCTTGCAGCTAAATATTTACAAATCTGTAAAAGGTGAGACATGCAAATGATTGAGAAGCACCATGCCACAGGAAAGAGAGTGAACTTAATTTTTAATGAAAGGTAGTATGAAGGTTTGATGATCAACCATTTAAACAAGAATCGTGCAGGACCTTATTTCCTAGTATGTTGCTCAGTCTGAAGCAAAGTGGGCAATAAGGAGGGAATGTGTTGTTCAAAGTCACATGAAATTACCACCCTCTTTCCACAATATTGAGCAATCTACATGGTCAGAGGCTACCAAGGAGCTGATTCTAGGAACTGAGCCAAATCCAGTCAATTAAGAGAAGTCAGGGAGTGTTTAAGATCCAGTAAAACCATCTATCATTAGAATTGAAGTGCTCAACAGAAGATAGCCTGGAGGCTCATCACAAATTTTTCTTGACGTTGGAAAAATTGGCTTAAGGGAATTAAAAAAAAAAGTTCGTCAGGTTCTTGATTGGAATTTTAACACATATCTCGCAGCTTGATTACAGCTAGAAAGAAGGAAGTAACTCAAATAAATTCACATTTTCAGCTGTTCGGCACAGCACTAAAGAATAAACTGCCAGATAACTTGTTATAGGTACAAGAATTTGAAAATGGGTTTGCAGAGATGGTGACCCACAGAAAGATCTCACCTGAAATGGCCAAGGGCTACTGTGATGCCCTTATTTTCAGTTGGTAGTTGCACCTACTTATATCTCAGACCCTTTTTGCAAAGGAAAAATTAAGAGTCCACTACTACACATCCTGTGTTTTGAGGCCATGAGACATCACTGTATAATCTTATGCGAGTGAACTGACTTCTCTCTTCTGTTGCCTTCATTGCTGTCACTAGGAAAGACTATGATGTATCAAAGCCCAGGGTGATCTTCCAATGCAGCCCCAAAGTATACACATAAATAAGTTAATTTAACACTGGCTTCAGGGGACAAAATTCTATAAAGCTTCTGAGCAAATACTTGAACAGTAGTAATAATAGTAATAACATTTCATCCATGGTAGTGGGACAAAAGAATTGTGGATAATAGAAATCCACTGATTAAAAAGGCAAATCCCATCTCAGTTCCTGCCTGCTCTGCCAGACCCGTGCACGGCTGGGGAGCAGAGGGGAGGCGACAGGTCCTGATAGTGAAGTTGGGTCCTTGGTGTTGGAGGCGAGTATTAAAACTTGATTCAGCCTCCTGTGCCTCGTTCTTCATCGTGTCATTACTTCACATCCCTCGGTAACCTCCCTGCCTGCCACATCTCAAGGGCACCTCAAAGATCTTTGCCCACCCCCACTCCTCCTACAGCACATGCAGGAGAAGAGTTCTGATAAATCTAGGAGAGATGTAAGGGCGTTACTAGTGGCACTTCTAAATCCATGCTGTTAGCTCTTGCAATTCGCTCTCTCTTTCTCTGTCTCTCTAATATACAACTGGTTTCTGGGCCAACTTGAGGCTATATCCCACCTGCGAAGACTAAGGATGAGTGACCTAGTAGCTGTACAGCCAAGCGTTGAGATCTCAGGGTCCAGGATCAGATGTGGTGCAAGTGTTGGGGGAGCGGGGGGGCTGGGGTCTGCATGTAACGGAGCAAAAAAAAAAAAAAAAAAGAAAGAAAAAAAAAAGCAGCTCCATGTGGTTTCCGCTAAGTCACCGGAAGCCTACCTGAGACCTGTAGTCAGAAACAAAATAAGCGAACCTAGCTCAGGTGCTCTGCTCATTTCCTCGAGGAATCTAGTGCGGAAATGGGGGGCCGGTCTCGCCATGTCTCAAATCTCTTCACTGAGACGTGACAAACACATCTCATGCTCACATCCTCCTCTGGACATGGACTCCTGCAGTTCTCCAGGGTTGGGATGCTCCACCCTACACGCACCCCCACCGTCAATCCCAATAGTGTAATATTACATTACGACTTCGAGTCCCAACATTATAATTACAGGAGACTGCTCCTGGCCACTCTTCCCCTCCACTCCAGCCCCCGAGTCTTCTCTCTTCTCTGAATGACTGTAATATCGCTTTACCGACCCTTTAGGACAGGATTACTAGATCCTGCTTTGGGTGTGTTCGTGCCTCTGTTTGGTTCAAGCTTGTAAATCGTATTATTCCTACCAGGTTTTAGGTTTCCCTAGGGAAGTGAGCACGACCGTATCCCCTGTCTCCTCCCAGAGCCCAGCCCAATGCCCCGAACACAGACAGCGTTAATAGCACTGCTGACATCTCATGACTCGGAAATAAGAAGGTCAATTAGATGACTATCATCTCTCTTCTCCAGTGGAGCAAAATCCAGAGTAAACAAGAGATACCGTCTGTGCAATAATCAGTCCCACACGAGACCTTGTCAGGAGCCCGAAGCAGCTGTTCCAGGTGTCTGGCCCGCCAGGAGGAGAGCAGGACTTCCCAGGGAGCGAGCCCTTGGGGCAGCTGTGTTCTCTGTCATGTCCGGTGAAGGACAAGAGAAACTGTGACTGGGTCCTTGGATTCTGTGGGGGTTTGCTCCACTTTTATCCTATTTTATTTATTTTTTTATTAGTTGCTGTCGCATAAGTGTTTTAAGTTAAATTTATTGGGGTGACATTGGTTAATAAAATGATGTAGCTTTCAAGTGTACAATTCTATAGTACAGCACCTGTATATGGCACCGTGTGTTCGCCACTCAGTCAGGTCCCCTTCTGTCACCATGTGTCTGAGCCCCTTTACCCTTTTCTGCCCTCCCCTTTCCCTCGGTAACCACTATACCGTTGTCTGTGTCTGTGAATTTCTAGGTGTTTGTCTGTCTTGTTCATTCGTTGCTTTCAGTTTTGCGCCCCACATGTGAGTGAAAGCATATGGTTCTTGACTTCTCCTGTCTGGCTTATTTTACTTTCGCTCAACTTTAAAGAGGCTACTTTGTTTCCGAAGGGTGGACTATTAAAATCCAGACCTTAGTTCTGTGACAGAAGCCCAGCGCGGTGACTGTTAGTGTCCTAAGGCTGCCATAACGAAGTCCCACACACTGGGTCGCTTAAACCACACACATTTATTTTCTCACAGTTCTGGAGGCTCGAAGTCCAAGGCTGAGGTGTCAGAGGGCTGATTTCATTCTGCGCTCTCTCTCTTGGGCTTGTAGATGGAAGATGTCTTCTTCCAAGGTCTTTACATGGTCCTCCCTCTGTGCAGATCTGTGTCCTCATCTCCTCTTCTTATAAAGTCACCAGTTCTATTGGATGAGAGCCCGCCCACATGACCTCGGTTTATCTTAATTACCTCTTTAAAGGCCCTATCTCCAAACACAGTCAGATTCTGACTTATTGGGGCCACTGGTAGCGAAAAAGTCCTAGACACTCACCGTACCACTTGGGAGATGAGCACAGTGTTCCCCAGGGATAGAACCTGACAATCCATTACTCTCATTATAATGAGCGCTGACATCCATCGCAGGCTCGTTACGTGCCAGGCACTGTGCCCTGCCTGATCTTACTCATCCCCATCGAGACTCCAAGCGCACTATTCTTTTTCACACTTACAAATTAGGAAACTGAGGCTCAGAGAGGTTATGCAGCTAGCCCCAAATCCATCAGAGTTAATCCTTAGCCACTGTGCTGAGCTGGCTAGAAAGAGCAGTCGCCTAGAAACTGAAGTTGAAATGGTTTTCACTGGCTTCCTAACACTTCGTACCCAATTAAAGCTGCCGGCATAACATTTTACCAAAGGACTAATAAATCTTATTTCCAAGAAGTGACTGCCAACAGTGAAACGTGCAAAAATTTTCAACGTAAGTTTTCCCAACAACGATAGCTCATTTCTTTGATACCAGACACGAACTACTGCAGTCTGTCCGCAGTGACGAGGATGCTGGGCCTGAGCCCAGGGGCATGGACTATGACAGCAGGATGAGACTTTACAACAGTTTCAGGATGTTCCCCTGGTTGTCCCAATTACAATGAAGTCTTCTTGAGGACATCTGTCACAAGGAGCCTTAACACGTACCCTCTTGGTGCTTCAGGGCCACTCAAAGCAAGTGGACCATACGGACAAGAGAGACCCTCCTTTAAGGTGTTTGCTTTCTCAAGGGGAATTCTTGTCGAAGTTTTGAGGCCTAGTCTTGCCACTGTGGGTACTGTTTCAGCCACAGAAAGCCAGAGCCCCTTCTTTTTTGTTTTAAAATAAATCTTTGCTTTGGAGACAATGTCCTCTTTTATAAGCGATGACCAGATTTTAGCTAAACATCCAATGTTGGTGGGTGACTCTGCTTATTGGATAGATTGAACATATTTCATATGGTTTTAGTCATTTGGCTTCCACGGCTGTGGATTTCCAGATCAGACCCTTTGCCCATTTTTCTACTTTTTTTTTTGTCTTTTCCTTACTTATTTTAAAGACTTCTTTATATATTCTGAATATAAATCTCTTGCCAATCGCATTGCTGACAGATATCTTTTCCCAGTTTGGGTCTTGTCTTTTTACTTTATTATATAACATTTTTAATTTTAAATTTGGTTTTATCCATTTTGTCTTTATGATACATAATTTTGATGTCTTTTTAAGCATATATTTTTAATTACAGTTGCCATATAATATTATTTTAGTTTCAGGTATACGACACAGTCATTTAACATTTATATATCTTATGAAGTGATAACCACAATATGTCTAGTAATTATTTGTCACAATACATAACTATTGTGATATTATTGACTCTATTCCCTATGCTGTACCTTATATCCCTGAGACGTTTAATAACTGGAAGTCTTAAACATTATGTACAGACCCCACTCCACATTTCATACTCCACTGACAAAAGTTATCCATCTATAGTTTTTCTAAAAGTTTCATTTGAGATTTCATAACAGTTGTTTTTAAAAGTATTTCCCCAAGGCACAGGGCACTGGCTGCCATAATAAAGAGTTATCTGCCTATGGATCAATGACTAGGTTTCTTATGGTTGAAATTTCTCCCCTCATGGTGGTACTGGTATTGAGTGGCTGAGCATGTCTCTAGTTCTGGAATCTTCCAGATCTCGTGTGGAGCGCAGCCTATATCTTTCTCCTCTTGCTCAACTAAGTAATTAACATTGCAATTGCTTAAGCACCTGAGAACTAAAATCTTTTCCATCCTAGTCCCCTTTGTGATGTTTTGACATATCTATATCTGTATCTAACTATTTACCTATCTAGGTTGTGATTCTATCATACATTATGCGTGTTCTTGGTAACTGATATTTTCTATTTACGTCTTGTATGGAACAATATTAAGATCGATGTAGGTTTTCAGAACGTATTGAATTTAGCTCATAGGAGGCAACTCTGGTCTTATAACATAGAATATTAGAATACTAGAATAGATTAGGTTATGATGTGCTACCAATAAGTCCAGGAGCTTAACTCAAGTTATTGACTGCATTCAGCAGGGGTCCAGAACACACCAGGCTGCTTAGACCTCATGGTTCCACAATCTCAACACGAGGCCTCCTCAGTCATCGGGCAGGCGAAGGGACAGCTGAAGAACTGCTCTGGCTCTTCTATGTTTTGTCCTGGAAGTGAGGCACATCACTTCCGCCCACAGCTCATTGGCCAGCCCATGTCATGTGACTCCCATCTCACTTCTAGGAGGCTGAGAGTGTGAGGAAGCAGATGGACTGTTTGCTAAGCATCATGAGAGCCCAGCCTGAGACTAATAGATCATCCACGAAATTTGTACCTACATGATTGAGAATTAACTGTAGCCATAGCTGATATTTTGAGTCTTGCTTAAAACTCACAGGTCAGGATACTCTGTATGCAAATACTAACTAGGAAAATCTGCCTTCTGAGATGAGGGGACAGGGAGAAAGTCAAGAACACACAAGTCACTGGAGGTAAAAGAGAGAAAAGATCAGCATTAAAGATCAGCTACGGCTTAGACTATATGGATTCTCATTTGCAGGTGGAGGGTGTTACTACTGAGAAGTAAAGCAAAGCAAAACAATGGGAAGGTTACCAAGAAGTTTAAGATAAATAACAAGAAATGTTTCCAGTGTGAACAGACCTCAGAGTCTGTGACGGAACTGGTTGTTGAGTGATTTACTGACAGGCTAGAAGATGTGGCCGCCATCATTAAAGAGGTTCTTTGTCAAGGTGGGGTCACAAAAGGAGGGGAAGGGGCCAAGCCAGAAATACACGTGCATTTCCCCAAATGACAAGACATACGAAAGAAAATAAAAGGAGATTATCTAGTCTCCCATGTCTTTACACATTCTGCAAAAACTACATTATGTTGGTATTTAGGACAAAAAAAGGTGAAAACAAACCACTGGTGATTTTCAGAAAAAAAGCAAGTTGAAGGAAGAAAGGGGAAAAAAGTTAGTGGAGGAAATCAGTAATTGTTTTCCAACAGCAGGAGATAAAATGTGTGTCTAAGAGGTGCGTCTGACCTTCCTGCGATGCATGCATCAGACTCCAGAGTGTGGAGACAAAGGGAGGAAAGTCACAGGGGAGAAGGAGCCAGAATGCAGTGGCCGTATGCAAAGGAGAAGCCATTGTGGGCCACAGAAGCGATAATAGAGGGAAGCGGAGAGTGGAGAGTAAGGCAGGGAGATAAGGGAGGCACAGTGAAGGGGGAAAGAACCGGGGAAAGGATGAGATAAATCCCCCGTGAAGAAGTCTTTAGCAGAGGCCAAGAGTTCTGGGAGGAAATTATCTGGGGGGCCAGAGTCTTCGGGGAGACTTGCCACTCCAAATGTGTGAAAAAATGTACTGCTGGTATAAACAATCCTAGTCCCAGGCTATGCTGATCATAAAGCCGTCACCGTTTTTGTGTCCTTTCTGAGTCAGGCGCAGCCCAGGGTATATATTAGGTATATATCTCATTGAGCTCACGGCAATAAAAGTAAGAGTCACAACAAACTGTGAGTCGGAGGCGTACCTGCACTTCCAAGTGTGGCATCGCTTATTGCATTGCGATGCAGAAACAGCATCCCTTGGCTTAAACTGGCAGATTCACTTGTTTGTCATGTTTTTGTTACCAGCAGAGGACCCGGAGGAGGGAAGGCTTCCTGGAATCCTGTTTGTCGATTCATAGAATTCTCAAACCAGCAGAGATGCGGGCAGGTCATGAAGTCCAGGCTCCGGCCTCTGGGCAGCGATGCCTTTATTCCAAGCCCAAGCCTCACTTCGGCAGTAGCGCCCGTCCTGTCCAGCATAGGTCATTAGGATTAAGCTTCATATTTAGTGCTAAGAGTTTCCTTCTCACCTTCTGCTGTCTCAAGTCTCCACTGCTTGTTAGAGAAAGGTGGGCAATGGACCCTTCCTTCTTCCACTAGTGAGAAAGTGAGGTACTACAGACATTCTGGAGAGCAAAAATTCTCAACACATGTGCATAGTTTTAACCCAGTGCTTCTATGTCTGGAAATATATCCTAAAGAGATAAATCAGATCATTGCGCAAAGATGAATGGACGAGAATGGTCAGTAGAATATGGTTTATGATGATAAACTAAAATGCTCAACAGTAGCAACTGATTAAATATATCATGTTAGAGTCAACAGTGGAATATGTATGTACTTTAGATGATATTTATATATATTTACATGGCAAAATGTTTATGATACACTATGAGAAAAGTGAGTTATAAAACAGTACCTAGAGTACACTCCTGTGTTCACATACGTGTGTCTAGAAAAAGTTTATAATCATAAATGACAAGATGCTCACTACCGTTTTGTCTTATGGGGGTGAGAAGGTACAAAATAATTTTTCTTTCTATTTTTATTTTTTCTGTAATGGATAGGATTTTTAGAAAATGAACAAATAAACATATTAAAAACAAACAAACAAACAAACATATATCTCTGTATAGAATTGTCTAGGTTTCTTCTCCAGAATCCAGGTTGTACTATTTTCTGAGCTATCCATGATAGGTGAGGAAAAGAAGACAAAGTTTCCCTCCATTTATTAATTTTATTTTATACAGATTGCAGTGAACCCAAGTGTCATTTCGAAGAGGAAAAGGCATCACAAAGATTTGGCTTGGCTGGTGTGTGTATATGAGAATGTGGTTGTGTGTGTGTGTGTGTGTGTGTGTGTGTGTGTGCGTGTGCGTGCGCCTAAAATAGGAAGGGAAAACCTTTTTGCCTTGTTAATAAATGTAGATTCTCATCCATCTATGTTTCTAGCCTAAATATTTAGACTAGGGACACGTCAAGGCAGGTGGTAAGTTAACTTCTTATTCTCAGGTCCTGGCCCAGTGCGTGGCACATAATAAGTGCTTAATACACATTGAACATAAGAATTAATTTTTGAGCTTCAAGTATTTGTAGTACCTGCTGGCAAAGCAATAGCTTCTCTTCTCTCTGGGTCCCTGTGGCTCTGCAGGTTGATGGCATGGTAGGGATAGTGAGAGTAATGGATGTGATGGAACAGGCTGACCTGGGTTCAAATCCTGGTTCTGCCACATATGAGCAATTTGATCCTCTATTTATTTCCTCTTCTGTAAAATGGGAATGATACTATTATTGATCTTTCAAGATTATTGTAAGGATGAGAATCAGATAACTTTTTTCTTTCAAACCCCTCTTGTGGATTTTACCCGAAAGCCTTTGAAAACCATTTAGCAGTGTTAGAATCTATCCATTAAAGCCATTTTGTATAACTCAAGGTTCAAGTAGCCTTCTTTAGAATAAAAACAGAGCAGCAGCTTCTGTATCTGAGAGTGCTTACTGCTGGTTTTCACTAAGGATATGGAAAGAAACTGTATTTAGCAAGAGTTGGTGGACTATTAAGTAGCCTTATCTCAGTTCAACATCTCTGTGAATAAGTCAAGGCTCAGAGCAGCCCAGTGAAAGTACTAGGAATGTCTGAGGCCTTAAAATAGCAAAATGCTTTGAAGAATCCCATCTTCCTAATGGAAAAAAAAAAAAAACCACACAAGAAAAACGACTGTCAGTTATTTATATATAGCCCAGGCTTCAGCATGTGACAAAGAGATCATTGCTGATTTACAATTCTCTTCAGAAATTAGCTTTGTACATTATTTTCCAGGAGGCTGGAGATTAAAGAAGGAGTTGGCTGGATGACCACAGCCCATGGCCTTTTCTTAGGGAGTTTCTATGGCTCAACTTTTCCATGAAGTAGCTTCCTAGACATCACATAGGCTCAGTTTCCACTGATATCATTTAAGCCAGTGCTTTGTTCAGGTGATGAAAATGAGCACGGAGAGTGGCTGGCAATGGAGTAGATAGAAAAATGGCCCCTTTCCTACGCTTTGTGGTTACTAATATGTTACAAGCCCCACCCCCAAAACTGAAAGTAGAATAGTTAGTACAGTAAGTGGACCACAGAGAAGTTTGACTCATGAGATTTTTTACTACATGTGTGACTTCTCCCTTATTAAGGCTGTGCAGCAGCGACATATTTCATGGCACTGTGTAATGACACTGAACCCTAAGATATATGCAAAAATTGCTCCTTTATACTATACTGTGAAAAAAGATGGGTGGCCGGGCCCACTGATTACCATACTGGAATGTTTGGCAGAAGGTATAAGTAAATCGATTAATTTTCAAAGTAAATAATTAATATTCGAGCTCTAGAGCTACTTGGCCTTGCATCGTGGCATGGGCGCCCCAAATGTCATGGTTTTGAAGCAACCTCATCCCGTGGCACCGGCCACCCGTTATCAAGAAGTCAGGTGAGTTCTTTCAGGACAGCGAAGGCTCCCTGCATGGCATCCTGAGAGAATACGCCTCCCGATGCTCTCCCACCAGAAACAGCCCTGAGTTGCCGGCAGCATTGCTCCTGAGCTCAGAGTATCCAGGACAGCAACTGATAATATATGCTAATCTGAGAACGAGTCAATTGCCTGGGGGTGTTCGGTATTAGGTGTATGGTGACAAGGTGCTAGCGGCAAGGGGCTCGCTGGGCCAGCCCCGTGCGCTGCCGCTTCCACAGGTGGGCATCGCACTCTGCGCTGCCCTCCTTCTCTTTCTCTCAGTGAGTTCTAAAACGGATAATCACACCAAGATGGGGGTCAGGCCAGTCAAACAAAGGAACTCTGAGGTTGGCCTGCAAAGTGAAAACTGTCAATTATCCTATTTTATGTCCTACCTAATGTTTCTAGTAGCAGGGTCCTCATTTCCATTAGACCAATTTGGTACAATACGGCCTGCTCTAATCCTTTTACCGTCTTGTTTGAACAGGAGAAATGAGTGCAAATGAACGGGGAGGAGGACGGGGAGGAGGGAGGGAAGAAAAGGAGACAGAAAGGAAGGAAGAGCATCATTTTGAAAGGGGATTTTTAACTCCTGACTTGACAATTTGTTCAAAGAGAATGTGACATCGTAACGAAAGCTGGTGGCTGCTGTACAAGAAGGGTGAATCTGGTCAGAAGTGACCTGGTTTTAAAACCTCGGTTCTCTGATGTTGGGGATCTTAGTCTGTGAAGAAGAAAGTCCCCCACAGATTCCGTGTGATTTCTCTCTGGAGCACTGAGTCATGGCTGAAGGAGATGATGGCTCAGGGCACAGAGAATCGGGGCCAGAGGCTGGCCTGCACGCCCAGTGCCACCTTCTCAGGAGGGGTGCCAAGAGCAGACCATACCGCGGCACAGTGGGGACATGAACCCTTTCCCACGTGAGCTAACTCTCACAGACTGAGTAAAATGTCTGAAAGCACCTTGTATTTGTTCTCTGAGGCTGTGGAACAAATTATGACTAACTCGGCAGCTTGAAACAATGCGTATTTGTCACCTCAGTTTCCAGGGGTCAAGATCCAGGCATCGCTTAACTGGGTGCTCTGGTCAGGGTCTCCCAAGGCTGCCACTAAGGTTTCAGCTGGGCTGTGTATGCATCTGGAGGCTCCGCTGGAGAAGCATCTGTTTCTAAGCCCATCAGGTTGTTGGCAGAATTCACTTCCTTACAGCTCACTTGTTGCTGGCTCTCGGCCGAAGGCCTCCCCAGGCCCTTGCACTGAAACTTCTCTGATATCATTGCTACTTCATCAAGCCTACAAGAACAGTTCTAGCTCCAAGTCAGCTGACTCAGAGTCTTCTATAACATGCCTTAATTGTGGGAGTGATATCTGTACCTTTGCTATATTCTCTGGGTTGCAAGGAAGTCACGGTCCTGTCTGCATGTAAAGGGAAGGGATTACATGAACACCAGGAGGTTGGAGCCATTGGGAGTCACCTTAGGGTTCATCTGCCACAAGCCTGGAACCTCTTCCTACCTCTGTCATCACTGGCTTTATTGGAATCATTTCCCAAACCACACAAATCTGTTTTCTAATGATCTTCAGTAGGGTGACTAACCATTGCAGTTTGCCCAGGACTGGCATAATCTAGCACCGAAAGTCCCTCATTCTGGGTAAACCTCTCAGCCTCAGGCAAGCCAGGACAGATGGTCACCCTAAGCAGATCATAGACTTTCTTTAGTTTCTCTTTGACGAGTTTTAAGGGTGAAAGAGAAATTGGAAAGCTTTTATCCAGGTTGAATCGTCCTGCAAGCAGCCCCTCTCAGGCCACCGAGTGGAAGGAGGCGGCCAGGTACAGGTGCTTGGTGGGCTCTCTGTGCGCACAGCCTTGGACTTGGTGCTGGGGCAGTTAAAAAGAGCTCTGGGGTTTTATTATTGCTGTTATTTGTTGGTTTTGCTTTTAAAAGAAAAGACCAAATCCTACCCATAGGGGATTTCCGATCCCATTGGCGAAGGCCTGGGTGGGGGCTAGGGCATACTCAGCTTGACAGCTTTATCTGAATTGACTAAGGAGTCAAAATGGTGACTTCAGCTACCAGGAAACAGGTAGATTTACCTTAGAGTTACATGTTGTTTCAAAACAGCATGAAGATAAGTGCGAATCCCCAAGGTTGAGTACATAGCTTATGCTCATGACAGGGACTTTCCAGTCTTTTCAGCATAAAACACAAGCCAGTGCAAAGTAACCCACTAGAAACAGAGTTTGTAAGCACTGAGGGGAGGGAAGGTTATGCAACTCCAGAAACATTCAAGGCAAGGTTAATGTGGGCAAGTAGAGCAGTGGTTTCAGACTACACGAGGGAAGGTGGTCCGGTTTACCAAGCCGCACAGTTCTGTCTGCTACAGCCGGGCCTCGATCCTATGAATCAATCAAATCAAGCAGTAACTCTTATCTGTGGGCAAGAAAACGGTCCATGACAATAATCTACTTCCCCACTGCCCAGCCAGGTAGATTTATGTCATTCGATACCATACAGCCTAGGTTCCCTGACAAAGAGGTCTGAGTCTTAGAATGCTAATCTCAGAGCAGTTTGACTTGCTTTAGCACCATTTCCCCGTTAACCCCAAACTGAACTGGGGGTGCTCTGAATAGAATGTCGGACATAATACTTTTAGAGGTGTGAAGCTATCTGTTCAAGATTACTCAGTGGGAGAGCTTTGCAATAGGGCCTTATGTCCCCAAAGTCTTTGACCCATATGCCGGTCCTAAGAGCAGCCTCACTGGTCAGAACACTCTGGAACCTCAGTTAAAAAAATATGTCCTGATGTAAAAGACACCAGGAAGCCAGCTTCATAGATTGGCAGGTGGAAATAGAAGACTCTGAACTCTCTTTTATAAACTTTCAAGAAAATGCTTATTTGCAGAAATATTGGCATTTCTTCAATCATCATTTTCCCCTGAGTTTTCTGTAGACTACTTCTAAATATCATGTAACAAAGAGGTTCCTCAGACAAATATGTCTGGTAAATGCTGGATTGATCAACGCTCAGTGGGATGAATCTGTTGTAGGACTTCTCAGAGTCTAATTTAATGTAGTGAAAGTCAACACTGACCCATAATCAGAATCACCCACAGAGATTTTTTTCCTATTTCATATGTAGCTGTTATTGTGTTTTTTTAAGTAACTTTTTATTTTGTAATTATTGAAAACTCACTAGTACAGTGGATTTTTTAAGTAAACAACAGGAATAAACACACATCAAGTAGCAGACTTCCCAATACTCTTTACCCAGCTTCCCCCAATGAAGATATTTTACATAAACATTGTACATTGTCAAAACCAGGAAATTGAAGTGGATACAAATAATAGTAACAGGTCAGATAGAAACTTTATTTGGATTTCATCAGTTTTTACATGGACTATTTTTTTTAGTATGTGTATATAGTTCTATGAAATTTTACCACATGTGTATATTTGAGTATCCAACCTATGACGGGTTATAGAACTACTTCATCACGACAGAGAAGCTCCCTCATGTCACCCTGTAATAGGCACACTGTTCCCCCAGCGCTAACTTCTGGAAACTACAGACGTCTTCTACATCTCCATCATTTTGTCACCTTGAGAACGTTATATAAATAGAATTGTGCAGTATGTAACTTTTCCTGATTGGCTTTTCTTACTTAGCATTATGACCTTGAGATCCATCCAAGTCATTGAGTGTCTCGGTAGTTTATTTCTTTTTATTGCTCAGTACTATTCCATTCAATATGTATATACCACAATTTATCTAGTTATCGGTTGGAGAATATTTGGGTCGTTTCCAGTTTTTGGGGTATTACAAATAAAGTTCGTTTGTTCGCATATTTTTATGTGAACAAAATGTTTTCTTTTTCTGGAATAAATACCCAGGGTGGCAATTGCTGGGTCATATGGTGTCCTGCAGAGCCTTTTAAAATGCTAGATGCCCACTTCTCTCGCGAGATGTTGAATCCATCACAGATATATATTCTCCATGAGGAGATCTCATTAAAGTAAATAACAGATATAAACCTGCATCAATAAGGACAATGCAAAGAAGAAACAGAAACAGATAAAGAGTTTTCCACAAAGGTTTGGATGAGAGAAAGTAGATGGAGGGACAATTGAGACAGAGAACAGAAAGACCCTCCCTAGAGGGTGCGCCATGAAGAAGGAAATAATCAGCCTGTTAGAGGCCAGAAAAGCTGGGGAGGGCAGAGGGAACCTGGTATCTTACTTGAAGGCAACAGGTATATATTTTTGGGAACGGAATTTAAAAATTTGTAAGTATATTCAGAAAACTTGGAGAATACATTGCCTCTATGCATGAGAAAAGGATGATCTATAAAGTAAATGACCAGAGAACAAGCAAAAGCTCTTGGAATTTAAAAATATGATTGCTAAAATTAAAAGGTCTCTATAGAAGGCTCAAGAGAGAAAGCTGGAGAAATTTCCCAGAAAATTTTTTACAATGGAAGAAATAAGAGAAAATATAAGAAATATCAAGTATTAACTCAGGAGTTTCAACATCTGATTAATAGGAGTTATGATAATAGATAATAGCAAAAACAGAAGTGAGAACTTATCAAGAGAATTTTCCTAGATTTTTCAAATGGAAGAAGACGCCAAATGCCAGGCATAATGAGTAAGAAGCCTTCTCAACTAGACACACATGTGAGATTCCAGAAGAGTAAGAATGAAGATCCTTAAATCTTTTAGAAAAAAATCATAAATAAGAATCATATTGGCGTCACACTTATCAGAAACACTAGATGCTAGAATACAATGGATCAATGCCTTTAAAATTCAGAGGCAAATATTTTGAACCTAGATTTCCATACCCAGCCAAATCTTCAGTTAAGTGCTAGAAATAGAGTCTTTGCAGATATATAAGGATTTAAAAGTATGCCCCTTGAACTCTTTTATTAAAAATTTTTTAAAAAGGATTTTTTAAAAAGAATATACACCAGTAAATAAAAGTAGTTAAAGTAAGAGTAAAATGCAGAACCCAAGAAAAAATGGATTGTGTCTGAGAACAAAAGCTCTAACCAGGCCCAGAGAGCAAGCAGTTTAGGCTGGTGCAAAATGAGGAAATTGGAGATATTTTTCTAGAAATCAGGATAATTGATAGACTAGAGATGATGACTGAGAACGTGAAAAAGAACTTGAAGAAATTACAAAGGTGAAATATGCAAAGAATAATTCATTCAAAATTGTCTCTAGAAACTTTTTTTTTTTTTTAGTATCTCAGTGGTTATATCAAGGCTGCTGAGAAGGAAATATAAACCCAACATTATCAGGCATTTTTGATATAACATCACATAGGCCTCCCTGAAATAGTTCATGATCGACAAACTTCCACCATAAAAATAAGAGGGCTTGTGGGAAAAAATAAGATTTTGCTGGAGATGCAAAAATTGTCGAGTTTTGTAACTAAAGCATTAACAAAAAACAGCGACTATACTAGGAAAATGTTAGCACAGTTAACTCCACTGGCATTTGCAGCTAGAATCACAGTCAGTTTTTCCTAGTACCCTGGGATTCTGTTTTCTCCTTGGATATGTTGGTCCTTGAAGACATTTGCATCTAATAGACTCCAGGATCATCAAAATTAAAATGTACAATCTAAGAACAGCCTTCTTCATTAATCTGGTTTTGTTTTAACATAGGGGCAATATCTTTGCCTCAATCACTTAATATAGAAGCTACTACACCCATCTCTCTTGAATGGCTGAAAGGCGCTACTCCAGAATGTTTGTTTTCTTAAGATTTTTGTGTAATGTCTATGGATTTCTCTCTAATTGAGAGAAAATTTGTACTTGATTGCTTCAAACATTAACATACTGGGGGGAAAAATTGACTGTGAACTAATACAACTTCCGTGTCGTGACATCGTCCCCTATTTATGAATTGCATACGCAGCAGAACACACTGTTCCTGGGTCTGCGGAGAACACCCTGACATGAGCATAATAGTATAAATACTGTTTACTGGTTTTTGACTTTTCAAATCAACCTATTGACAGTTGTATTTCCCCCACCCTTCTTGCCAGCACTATCACCATCCTGGGACCAAAGAGTCTGCAGATAGTGCGTCTGGGGGAAGGACGAGAAATGGAGGCTGGAGCCTCCTGCCTGATGCAGAGCCGGGTGACTGAAAAGAACAACGTGTTCATTTTGGGAGGGATGGAGGGGATGGAAGTGGAATAAACGAGCCAAATCCTCCTCCCTTATGGGCAATACCTAAGGTTGATAAGTCAAATAAACACAACAGAAATGTGTTATATGTCACACAAAGCAGCCCAGGAGGCCCTCGAGTAGCAAGAGCTTGGGAGGGTTGTATGCATAGCAAATGCCAGGGTGGACTAGTCAGAGTGAGCAGAGAAACGAGGACTCTCCAGGCCATGGGTTTTGAAATTTCTGAGCAAGGCTGATCCAAATGATATCTATTTTCTTGAAACTGAGCATCTTGAAGGGCTACAGACACTGAACCAAGCACACTAGCATAGGAGAGGTGTAACCCAGCCTATACCGGGGTGGAGTCCGTGACCACGGCTCCAGGGGATGCTCCGAGGGAGATTCAGGTAATCATCTTGTATTACGGCATCCCTGGGAAGGCATGAGTGGTGGACACAGCTCTAGATTAGGAATTTCTGGAATCTATGGTCATCCAAAGGCTGCTTGGGAGAGAGGGTCTTTGGTGTCCCATGTAAACTCCATCAGCCTTCCATCCCCTTCATCCCTCCCAAATAAACATGCATCTTAGGAGGTAAAAAACCAAACTAAAACAAAACAGTATGTTGTCAGCAAAAGCAGCTTCAAAATATGTCTCCTAGTTGCCCCCTCCAAAATATCGCCCCGTGTGAGCCTTTCCTACACGGCATTTCTGAAGCAAGTTACCTCTCCAGTTAGGCCTAGCTCTGCTCTTTATTTGCCATATAGCTTTTTCTCTCTGTTCCTTAATTTGTTCACCTGTAAAATGGGAGTGGAGAAGAGGTTGAACTGATTGACCTCTAATATCCTTTCCAGCTCTGACATCCCAGGATTCCATGTTCTCCAAAAGTGAGGAATGTTTTAGCACACCCCCAGTTTCCATCAGGCAAGATGGCTGCAAGCCAGGCAAGGAGGAGGTGAGAGCCATGTCTTCTGACTCAGAACCCTTTCTCCTTTCCAGATAGATTTCTCTGTCTTTTTAGGGAAGGTAAGGTGAGAGCTGCTTGTCCATGCGAAGGCTTCACAAAAGCACAGGAACAAACATGCAGTTCTTAACAAATCCTCAATTTCCCCAGAAGTGCTCGGCTGCCTGTGGGGAGCAGGCTCTCTGCTGACCCAGATAAGCAGATCCAGGGCTCTGTGATGTTGGCATGAGACACTTCAAGGTGTCTCTCTCCACGGGACGTCAGGAGGCTGGGCGGCCCTGTCCAAACACAAACACGCAGGCAGTAGTGTCCCTACCTAGGCAGATGTGAACACAAAAGAGACTTTTCAGCTAATAAGATCCTCTGGTGTTTGTAGCTCTAAGCAGGTAAGGTCATTAGAACTCTTCTTTATAATAGATTTTTTTCCCCTCCTCATTCTGATGGAGTGAAAAATAGGCTGAGGAACTGGTTGTGTTTTCCATTTAAGTTAGTTCAAATGAAGGCAGATTTTTTATCTCTGTATATGTCTGTGGTGTGTGTGTGTGTGCGCGCACGCACACGCGCACATGTGTGCGCACATGTGCAAGGCATGGGGCCGGTCTGGGGGAAGGAGAGTTTTGAGATGATATTACTGGGTCCCCTGACTAAAGAAGAAAAATGTTGGGCTTGAAATGGTTTCCTCCGGGGGCTGTTTGTGGAATCAAAACGCCTCTCTGGTTTGCAGTTCTGAAACCCACTACTGTGACTGAAAAAAACACTTTCAATTTAGAGGAGGAAAAGGCTACAGCTCTTGGAGCCCCATCTCGGTTGAGGAAAATGCCACTGGATGAAATGAACGTTGCGGATTTGGATTTCAAACACAAGCATTGATCTCGACATCGATCGGGGTTGTGTTGATCATTGCGTCTGAGCGCCAAGTCCCGCCTCGTCCCCCAGGGGAAGAAGATTGATCCCAGGGTGTAGCTGTGAGCTTGGGATGGAAGAGGAAGGGCAAAGCGGGCCAGTTCCGTGATAAGGGAAGGACCCTGACATGCTCTTTCAATAAACTGAAATACTGCAATTCAAAGTCTCACCCTTAGCGACTCCCATCTGCTCCCCCTACTTTGTCAACACTTTTCTCCTGGGAAGGCTCAGTGCTTTGAAGAATGCTCGGGTTAAATCTCTATTTACAGCATCACCAGGAGAGGGGCATGTGGATAAATGATTAATCCTCCTTCCTTCTTGTACCCGGGACCCTGTACCCACTAGGTTTCTTGGTATAAGAAGACCCACTATGAGACTTCATGCTGCCTACTTGGTTCCAGAGTAATGGGCATGAACTATTCATTCAATAAATATTTATTGAGTGTCTACTATGTGCCAGGAGCTTAGGATGACTCAGTGAACAAAACAGACGTGGATCTGTTCTCATGAAGCTGATATGCCAATGGGGGAAGATAAACAATAAATAATAAAAATAATAAATAGTAAATTATCATATGTTCTAAGGTGATGAATGCCATGAAACAGGCACAGTAGGGCTGAGAAGGAGAAATTGGGAGGACAGAGTAAGGGAGACTCTGTAGCTGGTCAGGAGGTGCCCCTTTGAGAAGGCGACACTTGAGCAAAGACTGCAGGGAGGGGAGAGATCCAGCTGGGCAGATATCCGGAGCGACAGCCTCCGGCAGAGGGAGCTGCTAAGTGCAATGGCCCTAGGGTGGTGGAGCACCTGGCGTGTCCGAGGAGCACCAAGAAGGACAGTGTGCCTAGATCAGGGTGTGTGGGAGTGGCCGAGGGTAAGCAATAGATAAGGGTGGAGGGGTTCTGGGGTCTAAATCCTGTACAGTATTATTAGTCATCGTAAGATCTTTGGCTTTTAGTAATTTAACTTTGGGTGGTGGACACACGAGGCAATATACATATGACATATTATCGACTCAAACAAGTGACATTTATTTGATTTTATGTCACCCCAATAAATTTAATTTAAAAACTTTAATAAGAGCTTTGGCTTTTATTCTGAGATAAATAGGGAGTCACTGGAGAATTTGAAGCAGAGGAATGGCATGATCTGATATTATTTAAAGATCATTCAGGTTGCTGTATTGAGACTGGAGGGCAAGGGTAGAGCAGAGAGATGGGTGGGAGGAGGAGAAGGGTAATGGGGATACAGCAGGGGCGGAGGTGGTGAGAAGTGGTCTATTTCCTAATCTAGTTTGGAGATGGCGCCCAGGAGATTTTCTGATTGCTGGTAGGCTGAGGTTTCGGGCTTCAGCCCTCAAAGAGCTGAGTTCCTCACAACTCAGATGGAAGGGAAGTTTTTCAGGGGAAATTAGGAATTTCATGTTAGTGATTGTCGAATCTGAGATTCGACATCCAAGTGGAGATGTTGAGTATGCGATTGCAGATATGTCTGACGTTATCCTGGGGGGAGATGTCTGAGTTTTAAATATAAATTTGGAAGTTATTTGTATATATATGATATTTAAATACCGTGAGACTGGATGCGATCACCTAGGGAACGAGTGAAGATGGAGAAGAGAATAGGACCACAGCACTCTTGGGAACAGTACTCTGGGACACTCCATCGTTAAGAGGCTTAGAGAGAGTGACCTGCAAAGGAGGAGTGTGGGGTTCTCGGAGCCAGATATAGAAACATGTCATAATCAACGGGTGCAAATGCTGTGGGGAGGTCAAGAAGATGAAGACTGAGATGTTTTCCCTTTTAGCAACATGGAGGTCACCAGTGACCTGAAGAAGACTGGTTTTGGAGGCGTGGTTAAGGCAAATGCTCAACTGAATTAGGAAAACGTGGATGAGAAAATCAGAAGAGAGGAATTGCTAACGATAGAGAAAACTGCTTTGCACAAAAACTTGACTGTTAGACCTGAAACTATAAAACTTCTAGAAGAAAACAGGGGATAAGCTCCTTGACATTTGTCTTGGCAATGATTTTTTTTTTTTTGAATATGACAACAAAAGCAAAAATAATCAAGTGGGACTGTATCAAACTAGAAAGCTTCTGCACAGCAATGGAAACCATCAACGAAAGGCAACCCATGGACTGGGAGAAAATATTTACAAGTCATATATCTGATAAAAGGTTAAAACCCAAAACATATAAAGTATTTATACAACTCGATAGCAAAATAAAACCAAACAATTCAGTTCAAAAAAGGACCAGAGGCACTGAATGGACATTCTTCCAAAGAAGACATAAAAATGGCTAAAAGGTACGTGAAATGTGCTCAACCTCACTAATCTTCAGGGAAAGGCCATTCAAAACCACAATGAAAGATCACTTCACTCCTGTTAAAATGGTTATCACTCAAGAGACAAGAGATCAAGAGATAAGTGTTGGCAAAGATGTGGAGTAAAGGAGACCCTTGTGCACTGTTGGTGGGAATAGAAATTGGTGCAGCTACTGTGGAAAACAGTATGGAGGTTCCTCAAAGAGTAAAAAATAGAACTACCATATGACCCAGGAATTCCACTTCGGGGTATATATCCAAAGAAAACAAAATCACTGTCTCAAAGAGATATCTACACTCCTATGTTCATCGCAGCATTATTTACAATAGCCCAGATATGGAAACAACCTAAGTGTTCATTGACGGATAAACGGATAAAGAAGTTGTGTGTGTGTATATGTGTGTATAATTTCGCCATGAAACATAAGGAAAGCCTGCCATTTGCAACAATATGGATCTTGAGGACATTATGCTAAGTGAAATAAGTTAGGCAGAGAAAGACAAATACTGTAGAATTTCACTTGTATGTGGACTCTAAAAAATAAAATAAAATTCATAGAAACAGAGAACAGGTTGGTGGTTGCCAGAGGTGGGGGGTGAGGGATGGCAGAAATGGGCGAAGGTAGTAAAAAGTACAATTTTCCAGTTATAATATAAATAAGTTTTAGAGATAGAATGGCCATCACAGTAACTATAATTAACGATACTGTATTATATATTTGAAAGTTGCTAAGAGGAAAACTTAAAAGTTCTCATCACAAGAAGAAAATATAACTGTGAGGTGATGGATGTTAACTAAACTTATTGTGGTCTTCATTTCACAATATATACATATATTGAATCATTATGTTTTACATCCTCAACTAACATATTACCTATCAATTATATCTCAATAAAACTGGGGTCGGGGGAAAACTCCTTTGAAGGGTTTTGTCGCAGAGGAGAGCAAAGAAATTGAGCAGCAACTAGCAAAAGAAACAGGGCCAAGATATGTTATGTTTTTGTTTGATTTGGTTGAATTTGGTTCTTTTGTTGAATGTTTAAAGGCATTAGGGAGTGTGTTTGTCTGCGTGTCTGTGTGATTGTGTGTGTAAGAACATTGAACATGAGATCTACCCCTTTAGATTTTCTGGTGTATAATACAGAATTGCTATGTGTCACTACAGTGTTGTACAGCAGATCTCTAGAAATTATTTATCTCACATAACTAAAGTTTTATCCCCCATTAGCAGCTTCCGTTTCCCCTGCCCCGGCCCCTGGTAACCACCGTTTTATTCTTTGTTTTTATGACTGTGACTATTTTAAATACCTCACATATAAGTGGAACCATACAGTATCTGTCCTTCTGTGACTGGCTTATTTCAGTTAGCATAATGTCCTCAGCTCTCATCCACATTTTCACATATTGTGAGATTTCCTTCTTTTTTAGAGCTGAATAATATTCCACTGTATGTGTGTACCACACTTTTTAAATCCCTTCATCTATTGTTGGACATTTAGGTTGTCTGCACATCTTAAATATTATGAATAATACTTAAAAAAAACATGAGAGAGGATTTGGTTTAATTCTACCGTGAGAAAAATACAGCAATTGTCAGTCAATTAGCCAACGTGCGGAATACTTGTCATATGTCAACATTGTACTAGGCGCTAAAGGAGAAATAGAAATATACACTAAATCCTTGCCCTCAAGGATTTTACAGCCAAGTTAGAGGTAGAAATCATTTAGACAATAAAATCAGGGCACTATCGACATGCCGTGGGTGGGAGGAAAAAATATGCAGGCTGCTGGTGACGTGGGAGTTCAGAACGAAGAGAGAATGGAAATGACATTTGGTCCAATTCAGTGAGAGACAGTTATTAACTACTAAGTGTTTACCATTGTGCCTGGTGCTCTAAACCACGTAGGAAAGGAAATAAATGTCTGTCGTCTGCACTTCCTGGCTCCCTGTGCCACCTCCATCACGGCAGTCGCGTGCGTGAAGGGCTCATGCCCAGAATCAGACTCCTTGCCTGCTCTGCCACATTCATACCTATTCCAGGTTACCTAACTTATGGGAACTCTAAAACTGGGATAATAATTGTAGGAGACCTGGCAAGTGCTAGGAACATAATAAACACTCATCTATGAACTATTTTCTGAAATTGTGTGATTAGTATTATAGCCTCGACAACATCATATGGAAACCATCTGTTTACTGGGCTCACTACCTTGCTGGTCTCTGAGCTCCTGGAAGGCATGGACTGAATCTTCTTTATCTTTATATTCCCAGGTCTAGTGTATAGTAAACACTTAGTTATGTGGTAGATAATACTGTAAGCTCATTGGAGAGCTTCCATGGTTCCATGTGCATCTTCATTGTCCAGGTGATGAGATATTGATGAATTCTGATCTATTAATTGGATGCCTACCACTGTGTGTGAGGAGACCTGTGGGTTACAAAGATGCCTAAATCCATCTCTTTCCTTTACAGTCTAGTAGGAAAACCAACACAAAGGCATCAGTGATGCTGAAAATGCTCCCAAGTGGGCACTCCCAGGGC
Source organism: Pteropus alecto (assembly GCF_000325575.1). NCBI lineage: Eukaryota > Metazoa > Chordata > Mammalia > Chiroptera > Pteropodidae > Pteropus > Pteropus alecto. Next base: position 4,460,828 of record NW_006432945.1, read on the forward strand.
TGAGAGATTCCAGGCAGGAGAAACTGGCCCCCCACGCCCTTCCTCGCAGAACTTCACTCTCACTCCTCCCCCCCCCACCCAGTAATTCAGAGAGAGAGACGTCCCCAAAGCACCATGGTGTTTCTAGGGTCTCTTTTCCTCTTGAGCGTGTATCCAGACACAATTCAAATGAGTGAAGAAGTGGATATGAAGAAGCATGTTTTTGAGAGCTTATGAGAGTTTGGACTGGAATGGGACCTATGAGATGTTATCCAGAATATACTTTGAATGATTTGCACTGTTGGCCACTATGGCCAGAATAATTCTCTAGCTGGAGAGTTAATTACAGTTCTCTTTAGCATTCTGGTATCTTCATCATAATGGACAACTCTTGATGATCTATCCTTCTGGAGAGAAGTACGAGTAATCCCACATATGGATAAGTCAGTTATTTCTGTTGGACCCTGGGGATGTAGCTCAGGGTTTCGGGTGAAAATTGGTTGATTCGCTCTTTTAGAATCATCAGAGAGATCCAGCTGAATAACGATGCTGTGCCACAAAGGGCAGCTCAGGCGGTTTTGAAGAAATGTCCGTTTTCCAAATAATATCTTCACAATTCTCCACTGCCTGTTCTAGGCAGGAAGAGAGATGGTTCAGTGTTTAAGGTTCATGCTTAACACCAGCGTAGGCAGCATTTTCTCCCTTTTTCCTTCTAACTAACACGTCTACTGCAACCTACTGGGGTTTGGGTCTCCCGAGAGATCCCTTCGGACACCTCGTGTAGTCAGTGACTGCAGTAATTGTCCAGAGAACAAACCCGGACCTCCACGGCACTGGCTGTGGAAATGTCCGTGGGGCTGGGCGACTTGCAGAATTTTCAAGATTTTCTTTCTCCCTTCGTGTTTAAGGTTCATGCTTAACACCAGCGTAGGTCACAGTCAGTATTTTTAAAATCTTGACAATCAGACTGTATTAAATTCAAAAACCTACTTCCTGAAAATGTCCGTGGGGCTGGACGACTTGCAGAATTTTCAAGATTTTCTTTCTCCCTTAGAAAAATGCAAATATTACAGCCCCCCACTCCTGGGATATTTCACAGAATCCACTTTTTCATAAACCAGAAGAAGAAAGTCCTTACTGGATGCTGAGCACTGCGCAAGGTTTGGGGGATCCAAGCCGGGATAAAAATTCAATGGTACCTAACTGAGAATTGATCAGGTAAATCGTCTAGACGGAGGTTCAGACGCATAGGCGAGCTCGTACGAGAAAATGTGTGAGGTGGCAGGGCAGCCATATGCATGGAGGAGGCGGGAAAGGCAAGGGGTCTACGGTCAAGTCTATCTTAGGGCAGAGAGGAGACCCTTGAATTGAGACATGGAAGGCGAATGGGAGATTTCTGGCCCCAGAACTGCAGGGGAGAGGGCTTGGTGATTGAGGGGAGCAGGCATTTCAGGTAGGGAGAGCAGTCAGCAAAGGCAGGGGCCTACGGCCACGAGGCATGCGCCCCTGGGTGTGCAGTGGGATGTCTCTCAGATCTTCACTCCCTTGCATGGTTTTCTGTAGATTAGAAGCTGTGGTAGAGACATATGAGCTGTGCATCAACGTCCCTTCCATTCCCCCAATGAAAAAAAAAGTGCATGCGCCCAAGAGTCCCACATTCTCTAGGGGCGTCATCAGCTCCCACAGCTCCCCTCACCTGCCCACTTTGTACAACATTCCCACACACGTCTAGTGTGGCAGCTAATATCAGCCTCACTTTAATTGCCACCATCTCTATTCAGGGGACATCTTCAGGAGAGGACTCTGCTGCTGTCCCCAAACTTGCTATTGGCATCGTAATGGTGTTATGAGGAGAATGAATGAACGCAATACATTGGGGACACGATTGACTGCATCTGATATCGGAGGACTGGATCGTGGGGGAAGGAGAGGGAGACATCCCCACAGTCACTATTTATTTGTTTACATAGCTTCAGAATTCTCTCTGGGAACCACATAGACAAAGCGTGCTTTAGCTTCCCAAACATGAAACACTAGGTAAGACACATGTCAAGTGAAAAGAGCCTTTTTTCGTCACAGTCAGTATTTTTAAAATCTTGACAATCAGACTGTATTAAATTCAAAAACCTACTTCCTGTTTTTGGTTTACTTTGTTTGGGGGTTAGGGACAATTCACCAATGACTATTTAGTAACAAACATCAGTGGTGTCTATAAGAAAGTGTAATGTCGCTGATACTTGGTGTGCTTTCTAGCCCCAAAGGGGCAATGGCTTACTCTTCTACAGCTTCTGAACCTTCTGCCTCATACACTGGTCAGTTTTTAAATGTTCATTTTACCAGTAGTTGGAGGGCAGATTTTCGTTTTCAGTTCTTCGTTGGCACTGTCCTTCCTTCTGTTTACTAATTTTCTTGATTGACATCTTTCTCTGTTTATTCTTGCTTGATGAAGAGTCCACAGTTTAATACAAGCTGGAAGGGGTGTTGGGAGGCAACAGTCCAGGAGAAATGATGGGGGCCCGAGCCAGGACACCGAGAAAGGGAATGGATACATGGGCTGGAAAAGCAAATGTCTGGGGTGATTCCCAAGTTGGTAGCTCAAGGGACTAAGTGGATGGTGAGGCCCATAACCATTGCAGGAGAAGTAGCTCTCTTCTGAATCTGTTGGGTTGAGGGCACCTGCAGGGCATCTGGGTGGAGACGTAATACACAATTGCTCGTGCAGGTCTCGAGTTTAGGAGTGAGAATGACAGGGCCACAGATGTGGGTCTATTACACCCATGTGTGATAGAAATCTAACCAATCCCTACCCTGCCAAAAAAAAGTTTGCAATGTCACATCAGTAACCAAGGAAACATGTTTATTTTGATATCAGTTTCTCAAATCCTTTTCTCAGTCATCTTTTCTGCCAGAAACAGACTAAGAATGAAAAACTGGAAGAATAAAGTACATGGAGGAACTAATAACAAATTCACATCGATGAGTACCAGAGCGACTCAGAATAGCTCTTTGTCCTAGTAGAGCCTCTGGCAGAACTGGGTACCTTGAAGATCTTAGAAGAAGTGGATAGATAGCAATTTTAGCAACTTATCGCATAATTTTTTTACACAGACAATAGATTATCACAGTGCATCTGGCCCAGCGTGCCCGTGGTGGTATAATGAGTTAGCAGCAGAGTCATTTGAGAGATGATAAAAATCATCCTGGCAGTGAGGACAGGCTGGGAAGGGAAGAGAGCATGCGGAGCGTGTGGCGTTGGTGGGGCAGTTGCCCGGAGTGGCGCTTCTCCGTGACGCAGCGGCTCCAACGGACGGGGAAGCCGGGAAGCTAGAAACACCAGCGCGGATGCCTTTCCCGAGCCAGAGCATGCCAGCAGCTGAGAAACCACACTCCTCTCGTCTTTTCAGCCAAACCACGCTTTGGTCCATTCTGTCACTCCCACCTCCCAGTTAGACACCCAGAGTCCCGCTACCACCTGCCACTCTGCAAGGCAAGTCCAGCTGCCCTGATGTGGGAGAGGGAGGGTGAAGACTGAGCTCTCCCAGCCTGGAAGGAGGCAAAAGAACTGCTGAGCTCCCCAAAGGGGAGCAGGACTATCCAGGAGCTCTGCCTTCCCTCAGAGACCCAAAGGGTTGATGATGGACCATCACTGATCACTGCCGTTGTGGTTATTAATTTGGGAAACTCTTTGTAAAAGCTATGGAGACTTTATATATGAAACAGGGATGCAAATTCCCACCTGATGGAGTTGGTTTGAAGGTCAAATAAGAAAATGTGGGGAAGTCACAATGCATAGGTATTTAATAAAGGCTCAATGCATGGTAGTAATTATCGCCATTCGAGGAGTACAGAAAAGAGGTTAAGATTACCCCTTCAGCCCATGGTTTGAATCCCAGCTCCACCCCTCACCAGCTACAAGACATAGGGAGCATTATTTAACTTCCCACAGCCACAGTTTTATTATCTCTAAAATTGGATTAACAATATCTACCCCTGAGAGTTTGTGAGTCTTAAGATTAGATAAAGAAATTAAAAGACTTTAATTTGTAGTAGCATTAGTATTATTTTTGAAAATACCTGAATGTAAGGTTTTTCTCATGCTTCATACTTCCAGAGAAAATGCCCTTCGATAGGGTCAGAAGCTGGTACTGATTGGACCAAAACCAGGTCTCTAAACCACGGTGGGTCTAAGCGACATGTTAACCTGGACTGGGGTTGACAAATAGTTCTGTAAAGGGCCAAAGAGTAAATATTTTAGGCTTTGTGGGTCATACAGTCTCTGTCTCAATTCCTCGACTCTACCATTGGGCCAAAAAGCAGTTACAAACAATATGTAAACAAATGGGCATGGCTGTGGTCCAACAAAACTTGATTTACAAAAACAGGCAGTTGGCCCATTTTAGTGATCGTCACAGTTTGCTGACTTCTGACTTAGACATATACTTAAGAAAGGACTCCCATCCCCCATGGTGCCAAATACTAGGAATTCCACCATTAGCAGGTCATTCCTATGAATTAAGCATTGATCCATGGAGAAAGGGAGATGACCGTCAAAATGCAAACGAAAGGAATAATAGATAAAGTTTTACTTTGTATTAGAATATTGTATATCTTTTCAACTGATCGGCCCAGACTTTACTGGGAGGCACCAAACACCTGGACGGAGGAGAATTAAAAATGGGTCCAGGGAAGGAAAAGGGAACAAATATGCCTCTAATTTTCTCTCAGGCCTTCCAGATGTAAACTCTCCCTTAGACGCATTCCCCTTCCACATTCCACCCCCCACTTCCAAGCCAAGATGTCTTCATCACAAAGAGCAAACCAGATCCTTCATTGCCTCTTTCTGAGACGGTGGGTGGCTGCCTTCAACTCTTTCTAAAGCCGAACCCTCAGTTTTCAGTTTTTCTTCTCTTAGAATAGATGCGCGAGAGGACAGCTGGCTCTCTGTGCGCCGCGTTTGGTACAGGGATTAATGCCGACACTGCAGCTCCTTCTCCTCCTTTTCTAACCTCCCAGCCCCACCTCGCCCGGCTGCCCCCAGCGGTAGTCCACCGCTTCCCAAAAGTTGGGACGAAGGATCGAAATTTAAGGGGAGGGCTAGGGACGAGGGCTATTTTAGCGTGAGGTCAAAATTATGTTAGGAAGAAAACACAAATCTCACTTGTGGATCCCACAAGTGTTGTGGCCGTAGACTAATCATCCTTCGGTATGAGAGACAGTGGGCAGTGGAGGCATCCTCAGCCTCGCGATGAGGTAGCAAAGGTCTCTATTTGCGGAGGTTGCTTGGTCCAGGAAACTGATCTGCTTCACTCCGCAAGGGCAGCCACAGAGAAAATCCCGGGATCCGAAATAAGGCCGTTCCCAGAGTCCCACCAGATTGCTCTGCCCTCTGTCCCTCAGAAGGTCCCACCTTCATTCTGTCATGGGACTTTCTGTCGCTCACCTTGTTTCCCAATGTCAGGTGCTCTCTGGACATCCACCTCTGCGGTCTCCTCTAACACCCACCTTTCCAGGACCCCCCTGGCCCTCGGGGCAGCTTCTTCTCTGAGCCCCTCTAGCTCCTGCTCTTGGGGGGCTTTCAGAAGGGCACATGCACCTCCATGAATCCGCTCATCCCCGACCGTGACCCCAACTACCTCAGAATATTACCCAACACGAAAGCATTCGTAAGTGCTCAGTTAACGTTTGTAGAACGAATTCACAGTAAACAACTTTAATGCTCGCATTATGTGATGATCACCTTGCCGTCCTGTGCTAACGGAGGGGCAGAGACTAGTGCTGGAGAAGCCTGGGAAGAAGGCTGCACTAATTACTGACACCTCCCCGCACCTCGCCACCCCCAGCCCTGGGAGGGCAGTGAATGCTGAGAGCGGGTTCCAGGGCTCTGGATCCTTCTACAGAACCCTTTTCTTTTCCACTCACTGCTGTCCCCAGGCCATGTAGCTGAGAAACCCATCGAGCACTTGAACTTGGTTTGAATAGACATGGAGATAATTCAACAAATCTACTGCAATTGTCTTTTGCTTAAGATAACTTTGTAATCCACAGTGTGATTGTGCTAAGAATGCATTAATCCTCATGTACCCAAGTTAAGTGATGGAAAAATATTCTAGGAGTCTTTCATTCCTTTTAAGGTGAATGTCTTTATTAAAGGATGCTTCTTCCAGAAGGACTGTGACCACTGGGAATCAGGGGGACATAGGGGTGAGGCAGGGAAGGACGGGGAGCCTGAAGTGAGGGGCATCACCATGCTGGCCGTTGCTCAGAGTAACATACGATCGAACCCTGCACGTCTCAGGACTCCTTTCCCGGAGGCCCTGTGAACATCTATCAGGAGAATCCACCACAGAAGGAAGATAGAAAAATGTATCCATCAAATCTTGTCCCCCACGGGCCGCTAACTCCTTTACACTTTACAGTTGTGTGTGTATGTGGCACAAAGAAGTTCCCACAGTGTGTCACGCCTCGGGGCCAACAGGGAAGTCCCAGTGCAGATGTGAGAGGCACACAGAGCAGGCCTGGGGGCCATGGTCATGCTGTGCTTTTGCTGGTCCCTGTAGTGGCAGCTGGAGTGGAACAAGGAAGGGGCCCAGGCCTTCGGTACAGGGAAGCATGAGGGGGTCTGAGATAGCACATAGGACTTGCCCCATCGACGAAAGCTCCCTGCCATGCGTGTGGCAACTCATCCGAACGTACTTCCTACGCCTGCACTGTTGCTGGCACAAGTTTTATCTTTATTCACTGATTCATTCCGTCATTTATTCATTAACCAATTCATGCTCCCTCTGTAGTCTAAACACTGCAATACATGGGAATAACTCTGGCTTTCTGGAGCAATGGAAGCACCTCATCTGCCATCCTACAGCAACCCCAGCCTCCCTCCCTGGCTCTCTGTCCCTCCTGACTCTGCACCCCACCTGCTTGGACCAATCACCACCATTAGTGTTGAGTCACACACAAACCTCACACTGCAGGGCCCTTAGGCTGTGGGCGGCTGAAGAAGAGAATGTAATGTGATTCTTCTAAGGGGAAGACTTTGCTGAACCCCTATTTATCCCTCCTCCCTGTGTCAGCATTCCAGGGACACTCAGGCCCAGAACATGGGACGAAGAGCTCCGGGGCTCCAGGATGGGATCCTGCACTGTTCACTCCAACTCCAGTTAGAAAATAAGCTGCAGAAGCTTGGAAATACCTCAGTGTCTTAAAATTTGGGAGCTATCAGTGGAGAAGGGTCCAAAGTCAATTCTTGTGGGTTAAGGAGGGACAAGAAACTAGATTCCTTGATATTGTGTTTCACCCATTCATTACGTCATTTGACTATGACTCGCCATGACCATGACCATGGATAATTATTTCTATGATGCCGAAGTGGAAACTGAGGCCGAGAGGTTAAATAACTTGCCGAAGGTCACGCGGTCAGTAAAATGTAGTTCCAGGGCTAAAGCCATGTTCGTTAAGCGATCATCACCTTTGTCCTACCTGGCCTGTCCTTCATCTCACTGACCTGCCAACCCAGCACTGGCTGCTGCTGATCCTTGCCAGCTATCTGGGGGACAGTGAGCCCTAGGACCTGGGGATATCCCCCAAGGTACTTTAGCCGAGTATTGTCAGCGGGCAGAATGCCGGTCCTCAGGGCTCCATCTTCCCCTCCGAGTCCTCCACCAAGCCCACTCCTCCCTCACCCAGCACGGGGCCAGCTCACTCCCGGTAAATTCAGTGTTTTTCCATTCCAGTGAGCTCGGCCTTTACTTTAATTTGGGTGCAAGCAGCTGCAGGTGCCTCAAGTCATCATGTGCTCTCTTTCTCTCTCTCTCACTGCAATGTCATCCATGTTTACTTGCTGCTCTGGACTTTAGATTCTGTCAGAATGCCAGTCGGCTGGGCCGCCAGGCACCACAGCTGACAGTCAAATCTGTGATGCCGAATCCTTCTTCTGGAAAAAAGGGCTAAAGAGGTTAATACACTCAAGTCAGGATAAACACACCAGCTGTTAGAATTTCTAATATTTAATATCATTATCAAATAAATAACTCAGGAAGAAATCACACACGCACACACAGGCATACACACACACACCACAGAAACCCACAGCCCACTGCTTCACCCACAGCAGTTACAGAGAATATTCATAAAAATACCTTGAAAGCCTCCACAGTGGAGTAATGGCCGGGACACAATTAAGGAGATATTTGCATAGAGACACCACCCCAGGTCAGCCCTGGAGAGAGGGCCTGGGGGAGCACAAGCAGGAAGGGACGATCTAAACCGTCCCTCTTGGCCTGGCAGACTCTCAGCTCAGGTGACTTTGCTTTGGCTTTGGCTTTCAAAGGGGAACATTCCAGTCAGATCTCCCTCTATTAAAAAAAATACGCTCTATTT
>NW_006432945.1:4469216-4487553 GCF_000325575.1 Pteropus alecto
GAAAATTCACACAAACTTTGCATCAGTGGCCAGTGTGGTGGGTGATGGATGATTTCACTGACTAGTAAACTGTGCTTCGTTGTCATTCACTCCTCAGTTTACGTCGTGCACAGACGCCAGCTGGAGGGACGAGCACCGATCTTCCTCCCGTAGTTCCAGCCCTTCCGGTTCCCCGAGCGCCGAGCTCACTGGCTGCCGTTCACTTGGGCTAAAGGAACAGAAAATGATGATCATCGCATTTGGGGGAAAAAAATGAACATGGACTAATTTTTTTTTACGGCTCCAACGAAATGTTTTCCAGGTCACAAAGCACCGAGCAAAATGAGCTCCATGTCCAGTTTGTATGGCATATTATAAGGGAAGCTGCTGTCGGCGACTCAGTTAAGGCTCCATGAGCATTTTTTTTGAGATAAAGCCTTTATTTCAAGGGGCCAGGGTTGAGCCATTTCCCTACTCATCAAGCAAAAACCTGGCGTCCCATTTGTCCGTCCAGATGTAGTTTTGTTTGGGTTTTTACACCATTTGATTGAGATCAAGTCATGAATTTCTGTTCTCTGGATGGGCAGATGAACGACAATTTATGAAGTCTGAGGGTGCCTGGTGTTTAGCTCAAAAGCACAGCCAGATGAATTTGGGTGAGAGGAAGCTGCTCGGCGTGGCCACCACAGCCAATATCTTTTACAAACTTTTGAAAACCAGAGCAGGAGGGGATAGTTTTAATACTCCCTGTTATCTGGGGCTGCGTGGATGGATCAGATGGAAAAGAATCCCAATCATTTAAATGAGACTTTGTTCTAATAAGACTTAACAATTTTCCTGTTGACGTTGTATCTGTGCAAAGGCTACTGCGATGATTGGACTGTCCACGCACTTTCTGGTTCACGCCGGGAATGGTGGACACATGAACGACTTCTGCCCACACGCCTCTGCCTGTGAGCCCTGGATGGACTTCCAACAGCTCGGTGCCCCCTTTGCTCACCCAGCCATCCTCTCCAGGTCCAGTCAGGTTCCTGGGTTTTCCTAATGAGTTTTTCAAGCGTGTAGAAAAAGTACAGCTGGTGGCGGGGATGAAGGCAAGCATGATGGGTCGACCCAGACCCCTGGGGAGAGTGAGTGGGAAGAAGGGGGGGTCTCGGAGCTGATCAGTAGTGGGCTAAGGGTGCCGGCTCGTCGCATCTGGCTGTAGTGTGTCTTCTCTCATCCAAGTACTAAGCAGGCCCGACCCTGCCTAGCTTCCGAGATCAGACGGGATTGGGCTTGTTCAGGGTGGCGTGGCCGTATGTGGTGTGTCGTCTCCTCTCAGCGTGGGGGTGATTAGAGGGATGAAGCCATGTCTGAAGTTTAGATACTTAATTGTTTTTCTCTGTTTCTATTCAGTTATATCTGGATGGGAGATGAGATCGAAATTATCGTTGGAGTCGCGAGGATGAAGGAGAGAGAGGGAATGAAGGGGGAAATGGTGGCAGAGAGAAAGAGAGAGGCGAAGGGGAGAAGAAAGGGAGGGCAGGAAGGGGGGAGAGCTGGGGGGAGAGGGTGAAGGAAACGGAGCCCAGCTCTCAAACTCAGAGCTGTGTGGTCTCAGCCAGAACGCTGTGCCTCTGTACAGGTGGCGCCCTCCCACGAATGACCTCGTCACCCTTTTGTACCCTGCCGCCTCCTACTGACATTCTGAGTCTCAGGCCAAACTGCCTGCTCCTCAGCACAGAGCCGAGTGCCCCCTTTCCCGTCTGCTTCATTTCCGTCATAGCTTCCCCAGCATCCTGGCCCATCCTGGGCTCTCGTAAATGTTTGCTGAATGAATGAATGAATGAATGAATCGATCAATCAATCAATGAAAATGAGAGAATTGAGGAGTAACTAGAGAGTTACCAAATACTACTAGTGTAAACCCAAGAACTCTCCTCTGATAAGGAGGTTTAATTAGATGCTGATATAGCCATTTGCTCATAACAACAGAAATAAAATGTCTTCAGGGTAAATGAAACAGTGGTAACGATGGTCACTCTCACGAGAGTTCTCTCTATTCTAACAACAGCTGTTTGTAATGCCTTTTTAGAAACAGAACATACCTGTCATTAATATTAAAATATACAATAAATCATATTCTATTAATAAGATTATATAGAAACAAAGTGAGATCCTTTTAAAACAAATACACCTACAAGTATTTAAGATGACCCAGGCTTAACTATCCAGGGAACTAGACGAAGGTAAAATCTGAGAGACACTGATTTAAAGGCAGTTTTGGTTTTCATTTCTGATCTCAGCGATCAGCCGTCCCCGAGAGTTCTTCGTACCTGAGATCAGGTCAGTTTAGAAAACAGGAACCAAATAACAAATATATGGCTCCCTCCGTTCCTATCAAATTTTCACTTCCCGCCGCTCTCATCACCTAACTCTATTCCCAGACCCTTGTAAGATGAAGAAGGAGCTGACTTCCCCCTTCCTTACTGGGGGCACACAAGCCCAGAGAGCTGATGCCACCACCCAAGGCAGCTGGGCAGTTGAGGGTCTGACCCACTCCTCCGGTCTATTCCTGCCAGCAAAAGAGTAACACGGATGGATCCAGGGTCAATGCTGAGCAGCAAGAGCTCTGTGAGCGGGCCTGGTCCTTGCCTTCCACTTCCGGGACGTGGAAAGCTGGATAAAGGAGAATGTTGGGCTGCTTTTCTGGTTGTCTCCAGGGTAATAATGAAAAGAGGGTATAAAACAGAAGGCTAACAGTTAGACATCAAGAAGAACTTCCAGTTGCTGGGATGATTTTAAAAGCGGAAATGAACTAGTAAGATTCTCAGTGAGTTTAACTGTGCTGCAATGATTTCTTCCCTAGAATTACTGATGTCTTAGGCTCCTTAGTGTGAATTCTCACTTCTTAATGTTCAACTCCAGGCAGGAAAAGGGCAAGCGGGCACCACAGCTTTCACTCTCAATTCCCAGCCTCCCTCCAGCGTAAGCCCCATGCTTTATTTATGTGAATTTTTTTTTTCATGTAGACATTTTCCTCTCCTCGCTGCTGAAGGTGGTTTCCCCAAACCGCTGCGACTGTTCCTTGTCTGTATATTTTATTCATATGGATCCGTTATGGGCCCATCCCTTCCTGAAAGAGCTGAAATTTGCCCTTGAGGCATCAGATGGAGTAGTCAGATTGTCAAGTGTGTCTCCTAATTGAAGTGAACATTGGCACAATATTTGTCGACTGGAAATAAACAGCCCCAGTGAAGTAGCAGGTTTATAACCTTCGTGCGCTTGTTTGGGTCTTGCTGAGAGTTGGAGGAAACGTGCAGAGAGAGAAGCTATTTCTCTCGAAAATAAAAACTTGGGGGGTGGGTCTTTCTTGGCCTTGGAATCTCCTAGAGCCGAGAACGGCTGACCCAGGGCCACTGCAGTGCTGTCTGCCAGGTTTGTTTCCAGCCCCCTCTTCTTTGCCCATTCTTCTCCCTCCCATTCTGGGGTCCCTCTTCTTCCAGCATGTAAGGGTTCAGGATCAGCCTGCTTGCTGCCCCCTATTAAACCCTCTATGGACAAGTCTCTGCTAATCGGTTTGAAGAACAAAAACCAAAAGTGTGATCAAGTCAAAAGAGGCCCAAGGACCCCTTCTGCCTTTTCGCAGTGTCTCGTGAGCCTCAGCAAACTCAAGCTCTGGGTCTATCACACTGTCCAGACGCACGTTGGCTTTCGGGGTCCCCCTGTGTGGGTCAGAGGACAGCTTTTCAGTGAACAGTCCTGGATCACAGGTAGTTTGGAGAGTCCATGCGAAGCTTGGTTAACTGCAACTCTGAGTACCTGCTAGAGTGTTGGTCCCTCCCAAGGTCATACGCCAGAGCAAGCGAGTGGGCGGGGCCCAGGTCAAGCTGAAAACCGGCTCTCGATAAGGCTGCGGAAGATCACAGGTGGGGTGAATGACTTCTCTCCAGCTTGGAGGGAGAGTTGGGCTTGCCATTCCCACCACTTTCTTGCTTTCCTCAAGAGACCAATCAGAAGTAGGCCACTTCCTTCCATGAAAGTGTCCTATGGGCTGGGTCTGTCTTACCCCTTGATCTCCATTGCCCTTCTCCGATCTATTCCAGCAAGTCCTCCAGCCTCCCGAGGAGGCACTAAGCCGCCAGGCCCCGGACACCCTCCTCCACTGTGCAAGCCTCCCTGTGTGAGCTGTCATTCTGATGCAGCAGGTTCCTGCCAGGGAGCCGGTGGGTCCCAGCCCCTGAAAGGTACCAATCTGCCCTCTGTTTAGACTAGATGGGGGAGCTGGGCTGAAAGAATTCACAGCCCCGCAAACCTTCGTCTACTTTCTCTGATAGTGACTGACCAGCCACTCCTCAGAGAAGAGAACAAGGGTGGGGAGAGGCCAAGACAGAACATTCCTTCAGTGACTCTGAGCAGGCATCGCAGCTGAACCCCTCTTCAGGATAGAAGAGAGGTGTCTCACCTCTAAGGTCCCTGTAACTCACCTGCAAAAGCCTTGTGACCTTCCCCACCTTCAGTCAAGGCTGAGGATTCCTCCCAGCACATCCATTCCTCCTGGACTTATGGCCTTTTCTTCTCTCCCCTGGTGCTTGGCTCTGTTTTGTAATGATCTGCCTATGAGTCTGCCTGGGCCACTGAATTAGACTCTCTTGAGGGCGGAGATATTGCTTTCACCACTGTGCCTCCAGCCTCCAGTACAAGCCTGTCATAGCCTCTTAATGGTTCGTTGAATTGAAGAAACTTTCCCTAACAAGCAAATGAACCTTGGGTACCCAAGCCCAACCCTCACCTGCCTCACCCCGCATCCCTTAATCAGAACAGGTGACCCAAGTCAGCTATGCTTAGAAAACTCGAAAGTGTTTCCTATCACCAGCTTTAGGGATACTGTAATAAATCTTATAAAGTCAAATTGCTTTTCTTTGTTTTAGGTCATTTGTTCTTTAGGGTTAATTTAAACCAAGTAGTGATGGGAGACAGTATAATTTCTCTATTTTAAGCTTGAGTTCTCTTTGTGGATCCATGGCTTTGTCCCTTTAAAGGAATTATATGCCTAAGTGGACAGATTGGGGGAAGTAACTTAGAGATGAGAACATTTTAAAATGCAACCCAAAATGTTAGCAAGTCACCAGCCAGCAACCTAGCACATGTTAGATCAACTCTCTAGCTGATGGAACCCAACTTCCCGACACGTCCTTCTGGAATGAAGCTAAATTTGTAGAAGCCCGACACTTGACCAAGGCTAGTCTAACATTTTATTAACTCCTCCTCCACTCCCCGTCCCCCACCCCCACCCCCGGAATCTTGAAAACGTGGTATTTGCAAGGGCATGGTTCCAGAAGAAGGCAAAACAAAGAAGCCGTAATGGCCGGTGTCAGGGATAAGAAACCAGTCACTCCTTATAGTGGGTGAAATTAATCAGTAACCGTTGACCTGCTCCAAATGGAGAGCACAGACTGGACTGCCACCACATGGCTTCCAAAGGCTTCCCCACGTGACACTCCTCGTGGACTGGAGATGATGAGGAACATAGGGTTTTCCAGCATGTGCTCTAATGGAAAGGATGACCATGTGTAAAATTACCTTGAGACATACGTTCCCATGTAGGAATGTCTTCATTCTTTCTCCTGTTCTTCTCGGTGACCTCCGAATGGGCAGATCTAATGCCCTGGTCCAATTTTTCATTTTCCTTGACATCTTCTCTGTGGCACTTGGTAGACTTGACCATTTACTTACACTTAATAAGGATTTTCATCATAGTCCTCCCTATTCTAAGTGTGTGTCGTGACCTGGGTGTAGTGATAGGCATTTCAAATGTCCTATCTCATTGGCCTGAAATGACTCAAAGTCTTTCTTCTCTCCCTTGTCCTAGTTCCTTTCCCCAAAACTCCCCTTCCTGCCTCTAATTTCCTCCTCTCATCCCTCACTGACTCATTCCCTCGGGTTCTACCCTTGGGCCTCTGTCCTTCTCTTCTTCAAGGCAAGCATCCCCTCCCTCGATTTTCTCTGTCACCTCCTAGGGCATGGCTTCCACATCTGTTATCTCCAGCCCTTTCTCTGGCCCCACATTTTCCACTGCCTGCTGGACATTTCCGCTTGGGTGTCCCACCAACACCTCAAAATAACTGAAGACAATTTCACTGCATTTCCCTCAAAAATAGCCTCGCCTCCCCCGTTTCCCTATTTCTATTAATTCTACCAGAACTTTAGTCATCACACCTTAAATGCTTTCTTCTCTTTCATCTCTTCATGGCTCCTCAGTGGCCCAGTTCTGCTGATCCTGTCTTCGTCAGAGCTCCTAATTCTCTCTTCCTTCGGTTCCTCGTCTCCACGATTCTAATTCAGGTCTTGTCACCTGAGGCCTCAATTATTGCAGTGTCCTCTGACTTTATTTCTCTGCCAGCTTCAGTCCGATGAATTATTTCTGCATGATTAATCTTAAAACATTTCTTTTTTTTTTCAAGTAACACACCTGATTCAAACCCTTCATTATCTCCCCACTGGCTAATCTTGGCATTTAAGGCCTTCTAGAATCTGGCTCAAATCCACTTTTCTCAGAGCACAGCCATCCCTCCTGAGTGCAAACTGGTCTCTTCAGTGTCTTTGAAACAGAACTTACTTTAGCCCATTTTGTTCCCTCTGCTGCTATATCTTTTTGAAATATACTTCCCCTCCTCTGCTTGATGGAAATCCTACCACGCCTCATACCTAGATCGAGGTCAGCAATTCAGTCTTCATGAAGATTTCTTCAACTGTAACACACACATCCGTTCAGCAACTATTTACTGAGCATCTGCTCCATGCCAGCCACCGTTACAGGCACTAGTGATACAGACGTGAAAATCCAACCAAGGTCCCTGCTCTCATGAAGCTTACTTTGGGGAGGCGGAGGACACATAAAATGACACAAATGAAATGAGTACTTTCAGATAGCGATGACTGCTACTTGATCTCAGCGACCCTCTCCACGAAAGAGAAACCGAGTCTCAGAGAAGTTAAATGCCTTTTCAGGGATCATGTATTTAGTGAACGACCAAACCTGAATCACAGATCGTGTCTTCTGGGTTCTTCCTTTACCTACCTCGAGGTCAGGTCATAATTCTTGCAAACTTGTCCCAGCACTTAGCATACATACCACTGGGCATGTTGCGAGTTCTCAGCAGTTACTTATGGGAAGAAAGGGTTAGGGAAAGCAGAAGGCAAGCAAGCCAGAAGTCAGCAGGGAGACGGGGTGTCCCTATTAGGTCACAGACGCATAGCATTAATTTTCCTTATCTGAGCCCATGTATCTCATTAGCGTCACATGCATTATCCATATCACTTAGACCCCCAGAGAGTCGAGGGGTTAATAAAGATGCTGTCAGGGAGTACCGGCTTTTCTTTTCCACTAAATTTCCTTTGCAAGTAGCAAATTCTATCATTTGGACTGTGAGTATGACCCAGGGGGGACTCAGTGTCCAGCCAGCTTCCTACTCCTGACGGTGACAAGTCAGAACAAGATACAGCTCAGCAGGACCAAGACTGGAAAGAGTCAAGACGATTTATTTAAAATAATCTGTAACAGACGATTGGTCATCAAATGGATTCCTTTTACTTTCTCCTCCTCTTTTATCTACAACTTTTGAGGAAGGAAAAAAGAGAGAGGAGAAGAGAGAAGGGAGGGAAGGAGGAAAGAAAAATTTATCACAAGTTCCTATTTATAGAATCACAAGGCTGAACAATCAATTATCTTCAAGGAGAAGGAGGTATTTAAATTGCATTTGAAATAAGATTTGAAATATATCTAAATGATAATTCTTTTTCCTTCACATTAACTTTTAATGGATTCCATATTGATGATTACGGTTTAACTAACAAAACCTGTAGAGAAGAACGGCACCCCCAACTCTGAGCTCCCTTTAAATTATTTTCCATTTAGCATAAATCCTATAGCATGGCATGAAACTTTATTGAATAGCTCATTTGAGCAGAGAATACTTTTGAAAGAATATTAGTAAACTCTTTCAATGAAGTCAAAACACCAAAATGGAAAATTCAAGTTTTGAAGAGAGCCATTAAGTGTGATTAAACCTTTAAAAAGGAGAGAACAACGCCTGCAGAACTCTATTTAGCCATTTCATATCTTTAATTGTCCAAAGATTTACTTTAAAAGCACAGACATGAAAGGATGCTGAATGTTACAGTATTTAGAGGAGAGTGAAGAGAAGCCCCGTTTACCAGCAAATGGAGCTCAGCCCAGAAGTAGGGACAACAAAAGCGGAGGGACCTGCTTCCTTCCACAATATACAGAGAGAGGGAAATAAAAAAAGCAGCAATTCTTGACTTAGCTTTGAGGAGCACAATGGGCATGATTAGGGATCCAGAGTGGGAGCGCGTTTAAGTACTAGTGACATCCACCAGTTAGCTGGTAATTAGGATGAACACGGAGGGAAACGAAGCTGAGACGTGAGAGAGGGAGAGATGGGGGGAAACTGAGGATAGTGATTGCAAAGGTTTTCAAAATGGAAGGAGATGAAAATTGACTCTGGGAGCTAATTTTATCATCCACTTGCCTCACCTCAAATCTCGGAGCTTTTGATTCAGCGGATATGGGATGAGACTCAGGAATCTGCATTTTTAAAGGGCCTCCAAGGCAATCCTGTGGCTCTCTGGTTCTTGGACCTATTTAGAGGTTGTCTGGAGGAAGAGGGGGGGAGTGCTTGGGGAAGAAATCTGTAAGAGAAGCACAACCTGCGAGAGAGAGAAAAAACTATTCCCAACTGGCAATCCTGCCCCTTCTTCGCTCTCAAATATACGAGGCGACCCAGGGAAGGAAGTCGGCTGAGGAATTCAATAACGGAGAGTATCGGCAAGATGGGGAACTCCTTCTGGAGAAGGGTAGGAACGAAAGAAAGTAAAAAAGTCAGAAAGCAAAGAGGAAGAGCAGGAAAAAGAAAACAGCAGGCATTTGGGAAAGCGAGACGGTGAGCAGAATATTCTTTAAATGTCCAGAAATGGAAATAAACAAAGGAATACGAGAATATGCTTTGATAGATACTGACAATATTTTAAGACATAGTCATATCTTGTGACTAGTTGTCAATAAAGTAGAAAAGAAATATGTAATATTGTGGACTGTTAGATTGCGAAGTGGTTCAAGAGAGTGCGAAACTCTGTGGTGTCCAGCTCTCTTCCGTGGCCTTGAAAATGGGCCTCAAGGTTAACCACCAGGGAGTAAGAGCCACCAAGTTGGGAGGGTGTCACCAGGCACTGCCCCCGCCACAACCAGAGTATCTCTGTTTAAGGTAAGATTCGATTTGAACAACAACAAAAAGAACTGATTAAACATGTTTCAAAACTCCCGCTTCTGACCATTTTCCCTCATTTTACAGAGGAGAAAACTGAGCTCCTAAGAAGCAGGGTCTTGCCCAAAGTCACTCAATGCGCTTGTGGCAATTTAGGCCCAAGTCTGGAACTCCTCGTTCCCAGTCCAGTGAGCATTCCTCCAGAGCACCCTGTTGCCGCCTTAGACACTGGAAGTTGTCAAGAGAGTGTGTTTTACTAGACTTTGTTATTGTATGTGGAAAGAACATTCTAAGGGTCACGATTGAATCAGCAGCATATCTAAATGTGCGTGATAATGAGTGAAGTTGTCCCAGAGTGTTATTCTACATGCTTTTGAGGTAGAAGAGGTCCAGCGAAGTGAATAGAAATGAATAAGACTCCTTGGGTCAGAAGGCAGTGGGAACTACACCTGTTGACCACTTAAAATGCTCAAAGCATGTTACGCACACACGTTACAAACTCCAGACCTTTTCATCCTCATGGCAACCTAACGAAGCCAGATAAATTACCCTCATTTAGCCGTGGAGATGATTGAGGCCCAGCAGCGTTGACTCAGTAGCCAAATGGGGACAACAAGTCAAGTCTGAGTGACTATAGAGCCCAAGCTTTTTGTAATTAATTACCTTGTCTTCGCCACAATGGATGCTTTTGGCTCTTCGTGTCATCCTTTTATAAGGCCAGACTTACTTCCTTTGTGTGATACCAGTTCCAATATATGTGCTCTCATGGGGGATGGCTCTCCGTTAGAGAGAGAGAGTGGGAGTGGGGGGAGAGAATGAGAGAGAGAGAGAGAAAGAGAAATAATGAGAAAACAAATCCAAATTTTTTTTTTAAATAAGGTGAATTTGAACATCCAGAAAGAGTCATTTAAGAGCTGCCATGGTTGCTCCTGCAATACTTGACTTACAAGGAATTCTGAACGGGTCCTTTGGGATCGGCACATGTCTACATAAAGCTCTTCACTGGCTTCCATTTTTCTTCTGCTCACCCTTCAAGACCAGTAGGCTCTGAGTGGAGACAGCAGGAGACACCAGCTCAAGGGTGGAGCTTCAGACTTCCTTCCCCTGCTCCCAGGCCATGGCTTCCAACACGACACAGGCTGGGCCAGGGTTGGAGGGGCTCGGAAGAGACAGCTGTGTTTGTGCCTCGATACTTCCCCCTCCTTAACACCTTGTTCCTTGAACTTTTCTGTTATGAAGATGGTGCATAATTGAAAATCTAGAAAATGGAGAAAATTGTACTTAAGATCTTGACAACTTAACATGTATCTATTTTCATTCTGGTAAATTCTATTCTCATTCTCTGTCTTCGTCAATATAGATTGTTGGTAGTTACAGTCATAATGGGCACATGCTTTGTATGTCACTTGCCCCCAGCCCCTCCACACACACATTTAAGTCCGTGTCATCGACTTTGTCCCGGAGGCATGTACTTAGCCTCTCTTGTGTTTCTCCCCTGTGCTTCGCTCCTTTCCTTTCTCTTATTCACTCCCCAGTTCCTTCTTTGTCACTTAGTCTCTATCTTTCCCCTCTATGTTTTCTCCCTTAATTTGCTCCCGGGGTTCCTGGGAATAGAGACACTGCTGAGCTCTGACCGGGTCTCACCTGCCTTCTTTTCCAGTTGAACATGAATCGAGTTCTGAGTGCTCTCCCGCCCTAGGGCAGTCTCGTGCCAGGTGTCTCCTAGAAGTAAATCGGGGTAGGTGAGGGGAAGAGGGGGAGCAGTGCTTATGAGAAGGGGTCAGAATCCAGGGCAAGCAGAAGGGTGGCAGTGGGGCTCAGTGACTGTGGGGACGGGATGAGAAGTGAGCAGGTTGTGCTCTCCACAGCGCTGGGAGGTAAAGTGTTTCACTGCCTATCGACAATCCGAAATAACGACGATAATAATGATCCAGATGGTTCCGAGCAACACGGCCTGAGGAGGGGGAGATGGCTTCTTGTTTGTTCTCCTTTAAGTCCTGGACTTAGTTCAGTGGTATTATAATACAACCTGTGTAAAAATTGTTTCCTTTTAAGAAATCGTGTACAATCACAGTAACAAAATCTGATACATGATCCTTTCAATAGACAAAGCACCGGTGTATCACTTAAACCCACAAAAGCAAAGAAACCGTTCTAAGTAGAATGGGAGGAAGCTGACATTTGACAATGAAGAGTTTAGCTAAAGTTTACAGTAGGAAGCTTTCACCAGAGCAATTAATATAAACACTTTGCAATGATAAACATTTTAAGAGGGGCCACATACGCTGACTGGAAATCTAAGAAGAAACGAAGGTAATGCTGAAAAGGGCAGCATGAATGAGGATGAACATTTCGATAGATGGAAGGGAAGATATCTGGGTGGGGTGGGGGGGGGTGGCTTTCTTGATGAGAAAACATCACCATCTCCAATAAAGGCAAATTGCAATTTATGGTACTTCTACGTGGTTCAATTTCCTTGGCAATTATTATATTAGAGTGACACTTCTATTGAATTATATGTTTCAATTACTATTAACAAATCGAAGTCCTTAAGTACGAGGACATTATGAATGCAGCTTCTGGAGAGTTCTACCTCTGACACTCCAAGGATAGCATCGTTTATCTCCTTAGCACTTGGAGGCCCATGATGCAGTGCGGGCCAGAAAGGAGCCCGTCCGCACAATGGTGTGCAGCATCATCAAAGCACTTCTGGTGAATTCCACCATCTCTGTGCTGTGTAGTGGTAACCCCAGGTGACCGGCCGCCTTTCTTTGCACAAGACACAATGGCAAATAGAAACATTAACTCTCACAATGTCGCAAGAATCTGACTGCATTATTCCCTGACCTCCGGAAAGATAATGTGTCATTTGCTGTGCAGAAATAAAAGTTTTCAAAGCAGTTGGAAATATAATTGTGTACACTTCACTTGCCGAACCGCCTTTCTAAGGTTTATTTGTTTGGCCCTTTGGAGCGAGAGAATAGGAGACTTTCGAGAGGTGACCACGGAGATTTCCTTCCTCCTCTCCACCCCCCCTGCCCTCCCCTCCCCGGAAGGAAGACGCAGTGGTTTCTGAGCTCCAGATTGTTGTGGGCGGGGAAGGGCCGCTTCTGGATGACAAAGCCGGGATGCAGGAGCAAGGAGGCCCAGTCTGGTGTCTGAACACCCCTGAGGCCGGGCGGGGGGAAATCTTCTTGGTGGGTGGATATTTACTAGAAGTCAATAGCGCAGTGGGCTTTGGTTGGATGCTAATGAGGCCAAGGTTATACAAGGGCCAACTGGTCTCCTTCTGTTCCCTCTGCTATAAACCACCTCCCGTCAGCAGCCAGGACTCTCCCAGTGCAGGAAGGGGGGGCGATGAAATAGGCCGGAGGCCTCTCCCAGACAGATGGCTCCCCAGCTGTTTTTGCCGATGGGTAACTTTTGTTGCCACCACTCAATGTCCCCTCGAAAAGACTCTGTCCTCCAAATCCTTTCCCCTTCAATTCTCCTGTGAGATATCTCTTCGTCCTCAGGGCCTCTCTTCAGGATGGTTCTCAAATAGATGGCTTCTAATGTGCAAGATGTCGTCTATCCGTGTGGGCAGCTGTCTCAGCCAGAGGTGGACGCAGAAGACTTTGACTCTAGCCTCCCTCTTCACCTCAGTTTGATTGGGCTTGAAACGTCATTCCGTCTCTTCAAAGCAAAGCCTCCCTGTTGCATCCCTGAGCCTACAGCCTTGTGGCTCTTAATTTTCTGATCTGTGAAATGAGCATGTTAACCCTTGCCCTTGCCAACTTGCAGGAAGGAAATATGGGGCAGCTTTGGGAAGGGTAAAGCATATCCGGAAGCATTACCGGTCACTGTTACTTCTGCCCTGACACCCACCAAGGTGCACGTGACGGCTGTCAGACACCTTGGTTCCCGATGCCAGCATACTCTTCTTTATTGACAATGTGTCCCAGACCTGTCATGTTCCGGTTACTCTCCTCGACTTAGCATGTCCATCATTTTGGGCAGCAACGATAGGAATGTCTTTGAATCTCTTCCCCTTTTTCCTTGACCCACCGTCCACACCTAGCACTCCCTCCTCTGGGCAGGTCTTGCTTTCCAACTGTATTGGTCAGGGTTCTCCAGAGAAACAGAATTATTTACGATAGGAATTATTTACGATTGTGGGGACTGGCAAATCTGAAATTCATAGAGCAGGCTGGCTTAGACAGGAGGTAGAATTTCCTGTAATCACGAGGTAGAATTTCCTCTTCTCTAGAAAAATCTTAGTTTTTGCTCTTAAAGCCTTCAATTGATTACATGAGGCTCACCCACATTATTGAGGATAATTTCTTTTACTGAAAGTCAGTTGATTGCAGATGTTTACCGTATTTTAAAATACCTTCACAGCAACACTTGTACATTTGATTAAATAACTGGATACTACTGTAGCTTAGCCAAGTTGACACATAGAGCCAACCAACACACCAACTTTCCACGGATGACTCCGTAAGCCCATTCCTTGGGTGAAGCTTCCTGAGCAGCCACTCACTTCCCACTGTCAGGAGGTATATGGGTTTTCTCTTTTTTCTCTTGCTTTGTATCCTCTTTCCTTGCATGCTTTTCCTTTAGACACACACATCTTGGCTTTTAAAGCCCTGTCTCCCCGGCTCACGGTGCCCTGTGGAGGTGACGTCAAGCTCTCATCTCTCAGAAACAATTCATTGCCCTTTCAGCAAGTTATCAGAGTAAAAACCATAATTAATATCTTATAACCTTGGCTATGGTAAACCATTTACAGTGGAGCTCTTTTCTCCTGGGAGAGAGGAGGATTTGAGGTTAGAAGGAAGCCAATGTCACTTGTCAGGAAATTAAATACTGACCCCAGATGCAAACTTTTGGTCAGTTTCCTGTCCTCGGTGCAGTCTGAGTACCAATTCGGTGTGATTTCAGAAAGAAAAGTGAGGTACTGACGTGATTCTCTCCTCCATACACCCTTCGGCTCGGCTCTTCCCAAAAGTGAGGCTGTGTACTAGATGCTGGGGAAAGGCTGAGAAGAGCTTCTGGGGGCCTTGCCCTAAGAACTCGTATTCTAACGGTACAAACGTGGGTGAAGAGAAAACTAGAAAGGCAAGGTAGATACAAATAAGTGGTGAAATAGAAATATAAACAACGTTCTTACCTCTTTGTAGGTAAGAGGATTCATATACCTTGTACAATGAACTCTAAAATTACAGAGGGTAAAGAATCATTTGTACTTATCTAAAGAAAAACAACTCTGAACTGTTCCCTGTATAGTTCTTAGCATCATTATCTTCTCTTCTAGGTTTTGTTTGGGAAAAGATTTACATGACTTTGCATTTCTTCGGGGGGCCTAAAAGGAGGGGGTGAGGAAGTTAGCCATGGCAACATGGGCGTGTTCTGTTTGCAAGGCATCCTCTTTCCTTAAATGATAAGGCAGGTCCTGATAAACAATAAGTATTATAAAATCCCCATGAAATAAAACACACATGTATATGTATCTGTGTGTGTGTACACAATACAACCATTTGTAAATAGTAATGTAAATGTTTACATAATTATTATGAAAACAAATCATATACATTTATACATATTAATCTCATACATATCTCAGATAATATATGCCCTACTATCAACATGAATTATCTTTGGTTAGTGGGATTATTGGTGAATTTAGTAACTTGATTTTCTTCATCTATATCTCCCACATTTCATGTAGCAAACCTGCTTTACCTTTTATCATGTATTAATGGCTCATCTTGATCTCCCAAAGGAAGTAGTTGTCCATTGAGAATTGTGTGTTTTGACTATAAGCCAACATAGAATAATGATAATAGCTATATCAATGACCCCTTGGGAGGAGAGGGTACCGTTTCAACTGCTTTTGGTGCATTGTCTAACTTAATCCTCACAAGAGCAGCGGAGGCAGGTGTTATCATTACTGCCATCTTTCTTCTATAGCTGAGGCGTACAAGGTCAAGACTGCCCAAGGCCACTTAGTGAGGGGGTACTGGAGCCAGGGCTGCTCCCAGGCAGTCTGAACCCACAGTCCCATTTGAAACACTGTGCCCTGCTGTCTCCTTGCAGGCCCAGGTAGCCTCTTCATTTTCAGTTGATTTTCAGAGGTGGAAATTAGAAGTCATCAATGAATTATCGAGAGAATTGCCAGAATAACCTGTCTATCTCTGCTATTGAAATAGCAAAGACCAAATGGAACCAGAATGAAAGTATTTGATCTGCCCACTTCCCTGGTGGCTAGTTTTTTCCAGACCAGGTGGAATGCAGATTTTCATACCAACTTTGACTGCTCTCATGAATTGCAATAAATCAAATAGCGAGGCCAGGGCTTGGTATGGGTTGACACAGCCTACACGGGCTTTGGCTTTGGCTTATCTGTGGATTCATAGTATTTTTCCTTCTTTCTCTTTTTAATGTTCTGTGGCTTCGCCTTTCCCAGACTACAGACTTATTGTCTTTGCTGTCTGTTTTGGATTAAAAACTTGGTTAATGCTTGAAAATGAATCAACACATAAGAATCAAAGCTGAGTTTTCATCATGACTAGGAAGCTTGGAGGAACTCACAAAATCAGTGTGTATCTGCATGTAACCCATGTCACCATTTGATCCATGAGAAGCAATCAGTTCACGTTGGTGACTTGGGATAGCAGGCTAGCAATTTCAGTCAAAAGGGTTGAACTAGTTGCCACATGGAGATGCCCAGGGCAGTTTTAGCTTCTGATAAAACTAACATGTTTTCTATTTTTCAAGGATAAGGGCATCAGATCTTCCATATAGCAAAGAAACTTTTCTTTACTATAAGTAAGAAAGAGAAGGTTGAGGAGGAAACTTTACTCGAGTTCTTAGTGTAAGTGTGGGCATATTTCTATGTGAGTGTCTAAGAAGGGGAGTGTCCAGATTATAAGAGACAAAGAACGTGCTCTCTGACTCGGGGAGTTTAGAGTCCAATAGAACACAAACATTCACACGTAAAATTACTAACTACTGCTAGTGAGCATTGAGAGGCATTGGAGCAGAGAATTTTTCTGTTGGAAGAAAAGCAGAAATAAAAGTCAAGGAAGAGCATCTTTAGAGATGCCTCTGGAACAGAGCAAAAGAAGGTACCTAGTTGTGCCGCCGATGGAATCGCCTGGAGCTTTATCCCCAGGCAGGCATTTGAGTCCACAAGTTCGCGGGTGAATGAGTGCATTTTCAAATGTGTTGGAGCACGAAGCAGCGACCAGTGGTCAAACTGTCCATTTAGCCTCCGTTCTACTCCCATGACAATTAAACAGCAAAAGGGATGTCACAACCGAAGAAACTTCATCTACAGAAGCCCTGCGCAGGTGCCTAGAACCATAACGACAGGCAGAGATCCGGCCTTTGGTGAAATCTGAGTCATACCGATTTGTAAAACTGTACAACCCAATTGTATTGAGGGAATTAGTTCTCTATTATGGAGCCACGATCTAGTCAAGAAGACTCCTCAATTAATAAATAGACTATTTTGAGGTTTGTTTGTTTGTTTTTTAACTCAGTTCTTTTCCAGATTTCAACCAGCACCATAAAAGGTATTTCAAAAACCATGAGTTGAAAAAGCAAAGGGCCGCAATTGGAGCAGAGAGATGGAATTCAGGGGAAGGATGGCATTCAAAGGGACAGGAATCTAGCAAAAGAGATTGGGAAAGAGAAGCCAGAGAGGACAGTGGCAAGCTAGGAGGAAATAACATCATGCAAACCAAGTTTGGAGAAAGAGGTAAGAAGGCAGAGGTTAAAAGTCTCCATGGTACAGACAGGTGCAGGCAAGGTGAGGGTCTAAATGTGCCTGTGCAATAGCATGGTGGTCACTGGTGGCCTTTGTCAGAGCAGTTTAAATAGAGAAGACAGAAGGCAGATTATTATGGGTCAAGTAATAGCTTGGGAATGAGAGAAAGGAAAATGTCAGTGAAGGCCACTCTATCCAAAGGTTTATATGTTGCCAAGATGGAGCCAATCGAAGATGGAAATTCTAGGAATAAAAGAAGTAATTAGTAGAGCAAAGTTCTAGGAGACACGATCCAGAAGACAGGTGTGTGGCTCATCCTTGGATGAAAAGAAGAATCCTCCCAGATGGGGAGGGAGGCACAGAAAAGCTCGTGGGATATAGATGGGAATTTTAAGGAAACCCTGTCAATTATCCTATTGTTTTACTGTAAAATTGAAAGTAACATAACCTGCTAAGAAGATGGTAGAAAAAGCTAACTAAGGACATGGGATGGAATCGCCAATTGGTATTGAGGGGCAACTGAGACTGGAGACCACAAAACAACAGTGGCACTCATCAGGATGGTTTATCTCCTGTAAGTCACTCACTAGCTTGGGTTCAAGAATGAAAGAGGCAGATGGTTTGGTTAATTCTTAAGGAAGGTATTGACAGGCAAATGCAGCTGAAGGACGATTTGGTAAGGGAATTGAAGATGGGGTGGGCATAAATGAAGAGGTGATATCTCAGTGTGACAGACTATTCATCGCTGAGGACTCAGAACATTGGCTAAACGGAAAAAGAACCATTTTTGTGTTGTTGTGTGCCCATTTATCATCTTACTACATTTGCACAGTTTAGATCGGCTGCTGGAAAAAGCTCTGCGGTTAGCTAAAATTTCAGAACCACCCCTTTTTGATGAGTGCCTAATAAAGATACTTCTAACTAAACTGGGTATATCAGACAGGATGGATGAAACTCTGGTTCAGTGGTTGAACCCAATAAAGGTTCATTTTTTGCCCTTGCAAAATCTACGGGGGTCGGGTGACTCTCTGGGGTAGCTTGCCTTTATTTAGGGCTGGAAGTCACTTCAATATTAGCTCTCTGTCATCTCAAAACAGGGCCTCTAAAGGAGCAGAAAAAATGGACTGAGTATACTGGTCGTTAGGACCTCAAAAAAGAAGTGATATAACACTTTGTTCACATTCCCATAAACTCAGGCTCATCCCAAGACCCCGTCCGACTGCAAAGGAAGCTGGGAAATGAAGGAGAGTACATGGGTGCTCTCAATCCCAGCTGTTAAACTGGGTGAACCGCCAAGCAGCCCAAGACCGGCACTTAGTAAATTTCAAGAAGCTTGACT
>NW_006432945.1:4487581-4491152 GCF_000325575.1 Pteropus alecto
AGAGCTGGAAAGTGGGAAGTGTAGCATCGCTTGGGACGGGCTGTCCACATGGTGCCAGACCAAGCAGTCGGGAAGTAAAAATTGAAGCTAAATCGTAATCCTGTAATTGGATATTGTGTAGGAAAACAAACGCCGAAAGAAGAATGGAGAAGAAGAGGGAGAGGAAAAGAGATGAAGAAGGATGAGGGGGAAGAAGAAGAGGCAGAAGGAGGAGGAAGGTGAGGGGGAGATGGAGCGGAAGGAGGAGAAGAAAAAGCAACAGAAGTCACAGGCCATGTTTCTGTAATCATTTCCCCCTTAAATTTGGCCAAACTAGAGTCTGCTCACCGGAAACAGACAAAAATCAAGGTAAGGCACGAAGGGAACTGGTCTAACTCTCAGCCCTGAAGGCCACGCGGGACACAAACAGGCTGGAACGAAGCTAGAGGAAGAAACATCGCAAACCAAGCCGCCGCCGCTGACCCACCGGGCCGCCGGGTCTCCTCCCCTTCCCTTCCCTCAAACTCTAACTCGCCATTTCAAAATCACTGGAGATTTATCGTTTTTAGTGAAAATGTTTTCAAGACCAAGAGGTACTAACAGGCCTTTTCCACCACCGGCTCCGCTCGCTCTTGCGGGGAACGTGTCATTTCTTTTTAATTTGCTCACTCAGTCCTGAATAACTTTTCAGAGGGCTCCAGACACCGCAGTATGACAGCTAAACCAAGGCGCATCCGATGCAATGGAATTGCTCTACAAGCAACCTTGCCAAAGGCCCTTTTGGATGCACAAAGCTGGCTCTATCTTTGTATATTGAGGGAGCTAAATCAATGTTAAATGCTTGGCTCTTTTCACAGGACAATGACCAGGACCTAAGCTGCGTCCTTCCTTTTTGATTGACACTTGAAACACAGCGCGGGAATCAGCCAGAGGCGCTGCTACAAGCCGAACCCTCTGCTGGGATAACCACTGGTGACATCTGCAGAAAGGCCGACAAAAGGCAGTTGAAAGCTGTGTTTGTTGCTTTCCCCCCTCAGATCTCCTGGCTTTCATGGAGCTCCTTACTTGCTTTAATATTATGATTCAGCACCTGGCTTTTTTGAACCTTGCTTTAAACTTCAAAAGGCGAGGTGGTATTAACAAACATGAAACGAAAAAGTGGCGGTAGTTTGATTTACTGTTGTCGTCTTATCAAGGGGTTTTTTTGTCACCAGCTGCCACTTTCTGTCATCTTTGGAACCATTATCATTTCTCTAAAATCTAAAAGACTCCACTTAATAACAGCTTTGAATACAGGCAGGATCAGTAACAGACACAGTTCTGGGGATGACAGGACCATCAAATGAAAAGAAAGATGTTGCCAAAAAAAAAAAAAAAAAAAGCCACCAAACTACACAAATAAGAGCTGTAGTACTTTCTAGTGACCTTGATTTCAGAATTAAACAAATCAAATTCAATTCTATTGTTTCTTTTGAATGCCATTGTAGAGTTTCCTTGAGAAGTTCCTTTATGTCATGAGGGCTGGTGGGGGGTTAAAAACCTCAGGCCACAGCAAGGCCAGGTAGAAGGGGAGGGAGGCTCTGCTATGAGGAATGAAATGACCTCTGCTAACACAGCCGCTCAGCTCATTAACAGCTAACTTTCGTGGACTTTCTAATACTTCGAGCACCTACTAGATGCTGACAGCCAGATAAACATTTTGAACTCTTACCAAGAAGGAGGTCTTCCCATGTTCCGCTTTTTCCTAAGGACTGGTGCCTCTGAGTTTTCCAACCAAACCTTTAGGACCTTACAGGACCCCAAGTGTGTATGTTAAAGCTGGGGCCACCACAGTAAGCCCACTGATTAATCTTTCTCTCTGCTTGGAACCTCAGAGACATGAAATTGGTCAGAGCCACAAGGGACCTTCGGATCACCCGGTCCAGTGGTTTTGATTCTCTCCTGAGGAACTTTGTAAAAAATGTTGATGCCTCGCTCAGCTCCTTCTCACACCGTCTGAATCTCAGATGCAGAGGGTGGGCTATGGGCTTCTGCATTTTAAAAAGGTCTCTAGATGATACTGATTTCCAAAGAGGATTAAGAATCAACCCTGACAGCTGAGGCTTCTGAGAACCAGAGGACTTAAGTCTCTCATCTAAGGTCTCACAGCAGGTATGTGGCAGAGCTGGACTGAGACCCAGTGGTGGGAGCCCTGAACAGTGCTCATATCTCTGTGGCAGAGCCGTAGATGCGACCTGGAGAGTGATAAATGGACAGTGCTTTTCAACAGGGAGAGAGGTGAGCGGCGGCTCACCATCCACTTCCCCTTCCGAAGTCAGCACAACTCTTCATAAACTTTCTCCTACAATTAGCGATGGGTTTCTCTCATCTTCCTTCTTCCCTAGTCCCTCAGGGCCTTGAGATACTAAGTGTGGAGGAAATAATTGCCAATCCCTGACACACTTCGTGGAAGTAAATAATATGAAAAGGGTGAAGCTGTTCATTTAGATGTTATCAAGTGCAAAACATTTCATTTGTGGCTTGATCTGATACACCACCTCCTTGAAATCAGTCAAATATATTTGACCATCTGTTTCTCTTTTATGATCTAGCAGCATAAAAACTTGCCACTTTACTATGTAGCATCGTCAGGTGTAGCATCAAAAATGCTATGCATTATAGCTGTTTTACAAAGGCAGTCATGTCAAATTTAGCCATATGGATAATTACCAAATAGCCTGGAGTTTCAACCCGTGGACCCTGGGTCTACTTACAGCTGAAGAGGATGGCTGGTGGAAACCTCACAGATCTTCCAATAGAAAGGGAGGGTAAGTCTGAAAATAAAGAAGAGCATTTTTAAGCTGTCAGTGGGTCTATTTTTGAAATATTGAAACTATGACAACTCTATGGAACACAAAAATTAACCCAAAACAAAATCATAAGATCTCTAGCCTTACAAATCAGCACTATTTTGATGATATAAAACAATGCAGTGATGGCAGTTTTGTCTCTGTGACGACTATTAAAAAAAAGTATTAGTTGGTGGCCTGAAAGGCTGGATTAAGGAAGATTCTGGGATCGGTAGTAAAGCTATCATGAATAATTAGCAATGTCTGCTATGGATTGGGATACATATATGTATGTAATTTCAACACCTGACAGGGTGGTTTAAGCAAGTTTTGACTTTATTCTCCTTCAGATTATCCATGAGTTTATTATCTATATTATCTAATTCTGTCACTAGCTATGTGAGTTTGGACAAATTACTTAGATTGAGTTTTCTTATCTGTAAAATGGGTATTTTGAGATTTGAACGACACAATATATGCAAAGCCATCAGCTTAATAAAATTGAAGTTCTTATAATATTATGGAAGGGACAAATCTACTGAGATTGTCCTCAACCTGAGATTGAGTCTCTATGGATAGGTGATGCAAGAAATTGGGATCGTTCTCCAAGGAATGAGACCAAAGAACTTTGAGCCAAGAAAATATTTCTATCCTTTATTTTAGCCTAACAATTAAAAGAGGAAGAAAGGGAGGAAGGAAGGAGGGAGGGAAGGAAGGAAGGAAGGAAGGAAGGAAGGAAGGAAGGAAGGAAGGAAGGAAGGAAC
>NW_006432945.1:4491192-4511405 GCF_000325575.1 Pteropus alecto
GGAAGAGTGGGGAGGAGGATGGAAGGAGAACAGAAGTGAGAGAAGGAAGGAGGAAAGAGAATCAACAATGAAAGAGAAGACTCTCAGAGACAGCAGGGAGTTAAAGTGGAGGAGACTCAGCTTCCTCCTAGACTAGGAAAAAGAACCAGAAATTCTGAAGCACATAAAGCAAAAACTTTTTCTTTTCTTTTTTTTTTTTTTTAACTATTGCACCAGCAGTCAAGACTCTAACAAAATTGTTCTATTTAGATAAAAAGATGACTCTCATCACCTCCCCTCCAATAAATCATTCTTCATAGTTGTTTCCCTTTGTTTATACTTAGTTCCTTATCTCCATGCTTCACACTGTTAAAGGGACAACATGTTACAGTGAGGCCAGTAGAGACCTTCTAACTAGGATTCGGAAGATACGGACATCATTTCCTGCTCTGCCATACTGGCCGGGTGTCCCGGACAAAGTCACTTACCCATCCCGAGATTCCTTTTTTTCTTTTGTCGAGTGGGAATAAGTAATCTCAGATACCCACTTTAAAGGGCGATTTTGAGAACGGCAAGGAGATAGTATGCATGTGACACCTTCGTCAACTGTATATTCGATGTACGTGTGATGGGAAGATGATATTAGTCCAGTGTTTGCATAGACTCATCCACCTTCCCGATCTGATCCGATGGAAGAATCTTCTTCGTCATCTCGGTTCCCCTCTCCCCCATGGCCCTCTAAAATCTGTCCCAGTTCTTCCTCATTAGTGACTGGGATTCTAACTGAAATTAGAGATTCACTCTTTTGGTTAATCAAATCACCATCCTTAGGCATCCTTTTAAAGAAGTCCACCATCCTATAAGAAGTAAGACATTTACTTATAGAAAATTAAGCTAGATATCCGATTTCTTGAGAAACCAGAATGAAGAGGCCAGGACTCAGGGGCGGCTTAATAAGGAGGAAAAGAGTAACATTTACTTCAGCACAGCAATTCAGAAGCGGATCGACAGCGGCTCCAGTCCCAGCTCCACCATATACTAGCTGCGTAACCTTGGGCAAGTGAGTCCATTCCTGTTGGCTTGTGTTTCCTTGTCTGTTTATTTATTCATTCCTAAGTAATATTGTCTACTCTGTGTCAGGCCCTGTTCTAGGTAATAGGGCCTAGATAAGGGTAATTTCTTACCCTTATGAAACTCACACTTTACCAGGGATGATAGAATACAAACAGAAAAACAGGGTAGAATAAGCATTAAGAAAAAGTAGTAAAAGCTACCATAAAAATAATTAAACCAGGATAAAGAGATAGTGAGAAGGAGAGATGGGGTAGGCATGGGAAGAGCTTTAAGTGGTGACTTTTTACCTAAATCTTGAAGAGATGGCATGAGCCAGGGCAAAAGTCTGAGAGAGGAATATTCAAGGAAGAGGAAATGTCAATGCAAAGTCTTCCTTAAACTTAGGGGATAACAACGGAGCCCCTAAAAAGTGGTCGGATTTGAGATGGATTTTAAAAGTGGAGTTGACGATAC
Organism: Pteropus alecto; assembly: GCF_000325575.1. Lineage (NCBI taxonomy): Eukaryota > Metazoa > Chordata > Mammalia > Chiroptera > Pteropodidae > Pteropus > Pteropus alecto. The sequence goes on from NW_006432945.1 coordinate 4,492,699, forward strand.
TCCACTGGCTGAAACGTGGGGACGAGGAAAAGAGAAGAGTCAAAGATGACTCGGGGGGTTGGTTTAAGAACAAGTGGGTGAGAAATGTGGGGTTTAGCGGTGGGGATGCAAGAGTTCTGCTTTATACATAAATACATTTGTAAAGTTTTTGTAACGTTTAGAAAATCTGACAAAGAGTGATCATAATAGTACCTGTCTAATGGTGTTTGAGATGATCACGGAAGGATCTGGTAGAGGATCTGATATGGAGCAAGTGTTCAGTAACTTGTACTTACATGGGGCAATGAACAGAAGTGTCAAATCAAGTTGTGGGGCTGAGTGGTTTCTCTACAGTAAGAAACTAGACAACGATGACAGCGTGGACGCCAGAACACCCGTAGAAGGGAATCACATTTAGGAAGGAGAAGCAAGAGGAGATTGAAGACATGGATTGAATGTTTCACAATTCTGCATTCGATCCACCCTGTGTGGCATGGTAAAAAACAGGAGGGCTGTTCACAGTGGATCGGATCAAATGGTCCATTCTGTAAAAAGGTTGATTTTTACTTTCTTCCTGCATTGAATGACTTAATGGCACTTTAGGGGATCGTGAAAACATTGCCTTGACTCAGGATATAGAAATACGTAGTGGCCGCTGAACTGATGATGCTGCAGATGCAGCGCGGGGAGTGTGCTTGTTGTAAACAGAGGTGGAATGCATCTTACCAAAAGAGAAATCCTTTCTATTCTTCCAGGGTAAGATAAATCTATGCCAAAGATTTCATGTATCAACCAGCTATGCCAACTATCAATGTGAGAAGCAATTGTTTACCATCTACTTAGATGAATGTTAAAGACCATTGCTTTCTAAGTCCACTAGAAAGTTCTGCTAAAATTGACCTATTTCCTACTGTGCATTTCTTCTGAGTTTGAAAATAGCAAAGAAAACCAAAACCAAAGCCATGGAAATTCCATTCCTGTCCTTAACTCCTACTCCCCCCGTGTATACACTTATCAGAGCCATACAGTAGCTGTGATCACACTGAATGGTGACAAATACTCAGGAGAGGGTAATGCTCGTCATTCATCTGACGCCACACAGATGACCCAAACTATAAACTCTCTCTTACATTCCTAGGTCTGACCACCTAACTAATCTGCTAAAGAGCCTTCTGAGCCTTCGCCCTCAGTTGGACAACTGAGGCACATAATTTTGGAAAATAGAGTTGTACAGATAATCTTTAAGATTTCCATTCGTCATATACAGTCGTGCACTGCATAATGACTCTTTGATCAACTACGAATGGCAGATACGACGGTAGTCCCGTAAGATTATAATGGAGTTGAAAGATTCCTATTGCCCAGTGTCATCAGAGCGAACTATAATGTCCTAGCACGATGCACTATTACGCGTTTGTGGTGATGCTGGTGTAAACAAACCTACTGCACTGTCAGTTGTGTAAAAGTATAGCGGGCACAGTTACAGCAGCAGTCTCACAATCTAGGGGTAGGTGTATGTAAGTACACTCTGCGATGTTTAAAACGACGGCGCAACTGCCTAACGATGCATTTTTCAGAACGAATCTCCAGTGCTAAGCAGCCCATGACTGTGTAGACACATAGACACACACAAAGCTTTCCTTTTTGGGGGGTAGATGTTAAAGGCTTCTCTGTCTCGAATGACTCTTTGGAGATGGAGGGGCAGAAAGTAGCGGGAGCTGAGAACACCTCTTTGGAGAAGCCTGGGAGCCTGAGACTTGACCAGTCACTTGACCCTTCCTCTAGATCCCAGGAGAAGGACTGATGTGGGGGAGGTAAAACAGCTGATGAAGAGAAAAAAGTAGAATTCGGTTGAATTAATTTACTTGAGGAAAAAAAGTTTGAATTTGGTCAATAGCGATTATGTGTGTTTTTCCTTCTGTTGCATATCAGTTATTAGTCATGTCTTTCTTTCCTTCTAGACTATAAAAGCCAAAATGAGCAGAGACCGTGTTTATTTCTTCAGACACCCATCCCCAGCACCTAAGATAGTGCCTGGCACATTCTAACCAATGTGAAATAAGGATGGAATTAATGAAAATGTTTGTGCATGTAGGCACAGCCTCTAAAAAAATTCAGTGTTACAGAGTTCTAGAGAAGTAAGCCTGAGCTATTTCACAAAATGCCAGGGTAACTCAAATTGAATGAAAGGCCATAGGCCTGGTTTAACAGCTGTAACTCAGGTGATCTATCTTGACTAATAACTATGTCACCATGCAAGCACTCGGCCACTGTGGCTGTTCAGCCCGTCCTAATTTTGGACAAATTTGTTCACAAATCATGGAAGCTTTGGAAAACCATCCTGACCCAGGTGATGGGATACAAATGCTTTCATAAAATAATCAAGTATTTTGTGAAGTCTATTCTATAGTGCAGTGTGACCGATTGTTTTGTTATGTCTCATGTCTACCCGAATAGCAAGAAATGATATGTAATATAAGAAGAACTTGATGGCATGGATAACCCAAAGCATAGCCTAAAAGCGCTGGAATAGGTTCCTTGTTCAGGCCACCAACCGAATCACTTTTCCTGAGGATCCCAAGCAGAGGAGAAGAGGAGGGTTTCTAGAAGGGGTGAATTGGTCCAGTATTCCAAAGTTACCACAGATAATTTACCTAATAGTGAACCCACAAATGGATGATAGGGGCAGGTGGGGGAGATTGGGCAGGGTTACAAACCACATTCCAAACTGGCTTATCCTGGATTCCTATTCAGACCAAATGCCTGCTCAGAAATATTTATTTCAGCTTATAATTTATCCCATGGTCACTTGATCAGTTGAGTGATCTTTATTTTAACAGAGCCTGAAATTGATGATATTTATGACTGTCTCTTCATCATCATTATTGAGCAAGATATAGGGAGATGAATTAGAGGCCTGACAAAGACAAAGTTCTTTTTCTTAGGGAATTACAGATATTTTGTGTGCAACAGGAAATGTTAAGTTTAGAAGAGCTGTCAAAGTAACCTCAGCTAAAAATGAAAGGAAGCACGCCATCACTATTTTGAGAGAGAGAGAGAGAGAGAGAGAGAGAGAAGAGAGAGAGAGAGAGAATATATGTTTGCCATACAGCCACTATCCAGGGTTCATCCATGAAACACATATGCCCTGCCATCCGGAGAACAGAGCAGCAGCTGTGAAGATTGGCTTCTGAGTCACCGTCACTGAAGTGGAACTATTTGTACAAGTTCAAAGGCACCAAAGACCTTGGCAATCATCTGCCTTAGTGAATATCAAGACATAGATGACATCACTGTAAACTGGTAAAGCTGGGGAAGATTTCCTATTTGGAATAGGAAAGCTCTGGGGATAAACAAAGCTTTATTCCTTCCTCTAGACAGTATCTTCATCCAGGAGTGTCTCTGACCCACGACTTTTGATGATACATCATCCATCTAATTTAGCAAATTGTGAGCCTCCAGAGAGAGATGGTGGTTTCTGTAATTATTTTAAGGGGGTAACCCATCTTATAAAAGTGGCAATTGGCTTTCTTCAGGCAAAGGAGAGAGAGAGGCTTCTACATGAAAACAGAGTAAAAAGATTAGGACCCTTTAGTTGGGAAAGTCGAGGCCTTGGAGTACCATGATAGTAAACCTATAAAATGCAAGGATCTGGATAGGATAATGTCACACCTATTTAATAATCCCAGGAAGATATGGTTCATTGTCCCTCATAGAAGCATGAAGCAGCTTTTCCAGGACAGATAAAAAGAAAACGGCTAAATGAAAGCCAGAACTTGAAATCCAAGAAATGATGTAGGCTGAAAATATAAAGAAATAAAAAAAAAAAAAAAGAGTTTTAAAAACTCCGATAGAATCTTATTTAAAGGGGAGTTGGAATAGTCAGTCTTAAGTTCTTTGCCTGTAAGGACAAGATCTTGAGCAAAAAAGTCACATAATCTTTGCTAACGAACTCGTATTCCAGACATCAACAGCAATGTTAGATTTACATTAACTCTAATGAATATTTGCGTGTAGGTCACTGTGCTAGGTATTATTTCTAAAGAGTCATTAGTCTATTCCAATGGAAGAAATTTCTTATATTCTTATGAGAATTTCAATAGGAGGTTGATGCACTCAGTAATGAGAAGATAAGAAACATCTCTATCAGGTTTGAAGGCAGACGTATAATCTCATTTCTCGGATGAGGAATCAGACCAAGAATAGTTAGTTAAGCTCAAGGTCACCGAATGAATGACTGGTCAAGTGAGGTCTAGTCTCCTGTTGACCAATTCTGACTTTACTTCTTCCCTGTGCACAGTATCCAAGATGGCTGTGCTTTCTAATAACTCTGCACTTAGCATGCCATGTTCTGGTGAAGTGCAATGTCATTTCGATGAACCTATGAGATGCATTGAAGCTGTTAGGAACAGTTGAGAGATCACAGGCAAGATCACCTGTTTTGGCCACTAACTCTTCAATTCCCCAACACTGTGCCCTGGCCCTCCCACCCTTTCCTCCTGCTCTACCTCCCGTGGTGCATCTCAAAGAACACTCACACATACAAAAGAGAATCACAGAGCTGTATGAAGAAGGCTCAGGCAAGTCCAAAACTCCAGGCTGTGTAACCGTTTTGAACATGCACTTTTGATAGTCTCTCCAGTTTAATTGGAAGAGTGAGATTTAGAACCAAAGTCATGTGAACATAGCACTGGAACTCAAAATGAGTATGGTCCTTCTCTCTATTTCTTCTCTTCCTGTCGGTCACTGTCACCTGGTCTATAGGCAGGCCAGCTCTCATCTCAGCTGGCCAGCTCTACCTGAAGTATATGTGAGTCCGACAAAAACCTAGGTTAAAGCTTCAAATGCAAGTTTACCTTCCCCTAAACTCTCCCTCCTCCTTTCCAATGGAGACATTTGTTTAAACTAACCGTCCCTTTAAGCGGATAAAGACACTGTGGGCTCTGATTTGGATTCCAGGAAAGAGACAATATCGTGTAGACTCATAGGTTCTGGAACTTTCTCTCCCACAATTACATGAGTGGCATAAATATAATTAAAAATGAATGCGAATGCTCTAACACCGCATTCACCGAGGAAGAGACCAAGTCCAGGTTAAATATGCTAAAGCAGTTCTTTTAAGGTGTGGATAGTCTGAAAAAGCAGAATTTTCGTAGCATCTTAGAGGTTCATTTGGGACTGAGTTTCTCAAGGAAATTCTCTCCACCCCCCACCATCTCCTTCCACATGAAGTTCTGCTCCGTGCCACCTCAGAAACTCCAGACATTCGTGCATCCTGGATAGACAGTCACTCCTTCTGTCTGACCAGGCAACATCTTCACACGACACCCTTAATGGACTTGGTTGTCATTTTATAGATGAGGGAAAACAGCGAAACAACGGCACATAAAAAAAACAACAAAGTTCACAGTTTTCCCCAGAGAGCAGATGGGATTCAACCAGGGCCCCTATTTGCTATATAATCTCTCTCTCCTCCAAGAGAAACCAATTCCCAATCTCTTCAAATGGAATTACAGGTTCAGTCGTGGGATTGGTGAGCCTTTTTGAATGGTTTGCCCAAGGTAGTAATTTTGTAATCCACCGTAGCTGAAGTAAGTACAGACCTAAACTCACTCCAGCCTCCTTCTCTCTCCTCCATCCAGCCCCACGTCCCCACTTAGGTGAAAACACTTTGCATATAAACAAACTCTTCTCAAAGACACCTCAACCTTGACATTTCTTTCTCCCTTTTCGAAACTTGCTTCCTTTTAAAACACCTCGCGCTCTGCCAGGCTCCCACATGAGGCCCAATTATCAGAATAATAATTAACAGGCTCTCATTATTTCGGATCAAACAATGCTCCCCCCACCCCCAATGAAGCCAAGAATAGCCAATGTGATCCCTTAAAACAAGGCGTGAGTTTCCTTACACCTTGGGGCGTCTAATCCACTGAAACCATTAGGCACTGAGCTGCCCAGAACAGCCCGTATAACATTGAGTCAAGGACAGTTAATGGATGCCAGAGCACAGACCAAAGTGCTCCAAGCATGTCAGTCAAGACTAACCGGAGGCAAAAACATCAAAATGCAGGTTGGAGTTTTGACATTCCTGCAGGCTCTGAACGCCTCGCCAGTAAATTTTTAAAGTCAATATCCCCCTTATGCTCACGAACACTTTTCTGTCTGATGAGTAGGACTAATGTGGATCTGATTGAACTGTGACTAAAGGAGAACTTTAAAGGCAGCTTTGAATGTGTAGGGGGCAGAAAGGGTTTTTTTGTGTGTGTGTTTTCCTTTTTTTTTTTTTTTTCCAGAAATGTCTGTGATAATAATGAAGACAGTGTACACAGATTATCACAGGCTGTGTCTTTCGACTTCAAGGTTATGTGATTAGAAAATTAGAAAAGCGACGAGATTAGAAAAATCACAGAACATTTTGAAAGAAAGCTTTTTTACAAATTATCTGTATGCTGAATTTACACAGAATCTGATAGATGGATCTTCTAATGTTTGGAAATGGATAAATGCAGCAATGCAAATAGGAAGAACGGGCTTCGGAGCCTACTCCTGGCAGAAGTTCAAAACCCATATTAAGTATTCTAATTTGCTTAACGCCTGTTACTTTATATATATGTACATATATATTTTAATTGCCACATATATTCATAACACAAAATATAACCATTTCATAAACATGGAAGTAAAAATAACATGAGATTATTGTTTCTCATGATTCATGACTTTGCCCTAGAATTGGAATAAAACCTTCACCTCTCTGGCCTTCTCTTCTCAGAAGCCGAGAACAATAACTGAGAAGGACACGTCTCAGGAAGTCCGAGCAGAATTGGGTTTGGATGGCGGTCAGCATCCTGCAGGTGGTGGTTCAAGAAGTGATTGCCATTTTAAAACTCAAGTCTCACTTTACTCCTTCTTAAATAAGGAGGAAAATAAAATACCTCCGTATTAAAACCCAGACTGGTCTAAACGAAAATTCCATTAAAAAAAAAAAAAATCGCTCTTTTTGCTTGTCTGCTGACCATGGTAGGTTTCTGAAATGTATAAGCAGGTGGCTCTGCCAGTAAAAAGTCAGGATAGAGGCTAACCTGTGTCTGAAGACACCTTCTCAGGGGGCTTTCAACACCTAGAGGTTGACATATGATTGTTTAGCCTGGGGAGGACAGATCTAGAAGCCTCTAAGTGTCCATGTTCACATATAAAGGCATAAATGACGGTCCTGCCACAATGAACTTTAATCTATTTACTGGAAACCTTTGAGTACGTAGCATCCTGAAATTCTTAGGATTGAAGTCACTGACACCTGATTTTGACCACCCAGATATTAAAATATAAGTAGATGACAAATGCTTTTCAGGACCAGACTTGGATCTTCCAGACCACTGGTGGTGATATCAGCAAGCTTTGGGCAGGAAGGACATCACATTTAAAGTTTAGGGATGCCCTTAAAGCACACAAGTTGTCCCCAGTATCCGATGTTTTGATTTTTTAAATCTATTACGTAGAACATTATCTAAATTTTAAAAATTATTTTGATACTCAACTCAACATATGTATATATACACATGTATGTACATATTTACATACAGAATAAAAATAATTTCAAAAATTTAGAAATCTATCATCTATCTATATCATCTATCATCTATATAATATTGACTCTCAAATAATGGATCCCACAAGTTTTCTGTTTTCTTGGGAGTTCACAGAATCACCTCCATAAGGACTAGAACTCTGTGTTCCACTCATTCATTCAACCAATATTTATTGAGCACCTATTATATCACAAGGCAATTTTATATGCTTGGGATATATTGGTGAACAAAATAGACTAAGATCCTTGACATTACGGAGCTTACATTCTAGTGGGGGAGAGAGACAACAACAAAAAAGACAAAGTTAATTACACCATATCCTAGAAGATGGTAAGTACTATGGAAAAAATACTAGAATAGAGTAAGAGGAATCAGAGATGCCCAGAGTTGAGGAGAGGCAGGGCAGACTGACTGAGAAAGTGACACTGAGCAAAGCCTCGCAGGAGGAGTCTGGGTTAGCCACACAGATATGTGGGAGAGGAGCCTTTGGGAAGCGGAACAGCCGTGCAAAAGCCTGAGAATGTCTGGACTGATTTCAGAATGGAAAAGAGGCCCAGGTGGCTAGAGGGGAGCGATGCTGAATGGGGGTTGGGGGAAGGAGACCAGACTTCAGAAGAGAGAAGATGAGATCTTACTTGTCTTGGCATCCCCGATGCCTGCTCAGAGGCTGGCACTTGGTAAATACTCAGAGATTCTTTCTTGTTCAGTGAATGAATGAATGAATGAATGACAAAAGTTAGAAGGTCCTCTGATCCAACTCTCATATGGTATTTTGTTCTACATGCTCTACAGTATTTTCTTATTTCATTCTTTGGAACATTAGTCCCTGAAGATATTCAAGGAGAAAGGAGGTTCAAAGTCAAGTACATCCTCATTTAGAAGATTCACAAATTACAGTTGATGTTTGAAGGTCTCAGAGAAATTCTCCAGGAAACGACATGTTTTAACTTAGCACTTTGTGAACTTATTCAACCACACAGCCCATTTCTTCTTCCCACTCCCATCCCCCACCATACCTTTGCCATTGCTCAGACAGAATATTCTATAGAACACGCATTGAGAAACAGTGACCTGTGCTGAGTCGGCAAACAGCAGATTCCAGAAAGACAGCCCTCCACCCTGGGTCCCGACCCTTCCATTTCTGGACCACTCTGAAATTCAGAATCGCCTCCTATTGAGCGGAATAATATCCACTGCTTTATCATTTCTGTCTATAGACCCTTGGGACCATATAGAATAATCACGTGCTGTGGAAGGCCATCAGGATTTTTAGTCCTATAAAATTCAGTCTGGCCTTGTCACCTAATTACTAGCTGGGCAATTACTAAGACTTCGACTTTTAGTTTTCTTATCTAAATGACCTGCCTCATAAAGTCATTGTGAGCTCTGTATAAGTTATGGCAAAATGCTGAGCAGAGTGTCTGTCGTTACAGTAAAAGTTAGGTCCCTTGTCTGTCCTCTTCCACAATTCCTTTCACAAGCGGAGATAGCGATCGAGTCTTGTGGGAATCCTCTCTTCTCCAGGCTAAATAACCCCAGTTCTTTCCAACACGAGTACTGCCTGTGAACTGCTGCTTGCACCAGTGACCAGAGGTTGGGTCACTTCCCACACCACAAGCATCACAGGAGACAGAGGCTAGGGTGGACCAACATGCATTTTCAACATTCTACGTTTCTGAGGGTCAATCCTGTTTTTAAAGAGAAAGTTTTATAATAATCAATGAAATATCTTTAAGGTGTTCTGCGGGAAAGCATCATATTACTATGAATGTTGTGGAAATGGCTTCTTTTTCTAGATCATCGTTATAAAGATTTGCACCCAAAAGTGTCACATAATAAGCCATACGAGCACAAAAATCTGTACCATAAAAATGAGATACAGGTCAGCCAGCCAGAAAGGGCGAGTGTTCACATTTTCCCAGGTAGTGAAAGGTGTGTCTCTACTGAGGAGGTCAAGTTTATTTTTTAATTTCAATACCGTCAGAGGTCTTACTGGTGCAGACAGTCTCCAGCAGTAAATAGTTGAAAAGTCGTTTATATTGAGTTTCACAAAGCAGCCACAGCAGGTTGGATTTCTTAGCCCTCCTAGGTTTCCTGGATTTACTCTTTCCAGTGGAAGATGATTTAAAAGTATGTAAAGAGTGACAGCAGTTAAATGGAATTAAATTCATTCGCTGGTTCCTTGCCCCCTCGCTGGTGTACTCAATTCCATCAGTAGCGTTTCCTCTACAGTTGGCACCAGCTGGTCTCTCCCATTCATTTGTTTGTTTATGTTTCTTAGGATATGTGAGAGAGGCATAACAAGCCGTTCTTTATAGCTTAAAAAATCGTCATTGGCAGAAACAGGACCTTCACTTATTCTGTATTCAAATTCCCAGTTTGTGGCGCGGCACCGACTCATTAAGTAACTGGGGCTACCAATATCACAAAAGATGTTGGACGCAGGTAGTATTTTCACGGATGGCACACGCCTTGGCCTCGTTTGAAAACTGAATGACTAATCCAGTGGGCAGTTGTCTTCAGGGCATACTTTCTTACACACGGTGCCTTAGCCGTTGACTTTTAACCACCCATCACCCCTCTCCAGTTTGTGCCATTCTCTTCCTGAAGGCCCAGCTCAGAGACGACTGTCCCAAACAGAGGTGGGCTCTGAAATCCTACCTGCCCTTCCCATCTCCTGCTCCTCAACAAAACGAGCTATTTCTAGTGTATTTCAGCCTTTCTTTTTTACTTTCCTTCTTTACTTTACTTTCTTTGTATTTACATATGTTTAATTTTAACATATATCATCTTAGATTGATATAATTACACGTACTCATAAATTGGTCAAGGTTTCACTTAAAACATTACATGGAAAAGGAAACAGAATCACAATTAAGTCTTAGAAAAGAAGGAAAGAGGAGATAAACTGAAATTTTAAATATTTGCTTCATATATGTGAGTATGTGTGTATTTCTATAAGAGTAAAATGGCCTTCCTTCTCCCTTGGATATGATTGGACCTTGGAAGAATATCAGAAGCACATCATTCCATGCAGATGGGGCTGCATTAAGATGTCACTAGGATGAAAAAAATGAGAGCAATTTCAGGAGAGAAACCAGATGATGACGAGAGAACCAGCTCAGCAGAAGTCCCTCTGTACTTCCCATTAGCTCCTCAGGACACAGGAGGGGAGACCGAGGCTGCCAGCATGCCAGGCCCAGGACGGAGAAGCGCCTCAGGTGGCAGTAGCCAAGCTGAGCCTGCCACCTTCTCTCAGAAAGCTTTCAATGTGAATTTCATGAAACCACCGCGTCCCCTCCAAAAGGAAATTAGTCCAGTTCTACTCAAAATGAGATGCGAAACAAGCAAAACCTTAATCAGAGTTGAAATGACCTCACACCATCACGGGCACTAAATTTTTGAAGCCGTGTTGCTGCTTCCAGGTTAAAAGAAAGAATGAAAACTATGAAATTGTTTAGTGTCTAAGAAAGACTGATGACACTGTGACCAGGATAGTTATATTTCCAGCTTGCGGCTCCTCCCTTCCTCACCTAGCCTAGACCATCTAGAGAGCTATCCTTTGCTCACAGTATCCACATGACCCACATACGGAGAGCACGGTGAGGCTGTGATCCCCATTCCCATCATCAGAGCTGTCCAGCCTCACTAGTATTCCTGACCATAACGTGTTCATGTTAGCGATCCCTCCGCCCATAGCTCAACCTGAATCCTTGGCTCCTATTTTTCCATTTCCATATTAAATCATAGAATAATTAAGGGGACGTTAGCGTGGGAAAGAATTTGGAGGTAAACCACTCCGAATTCCTATTCAATATGTAAATTTCTTCTACGAGAGCTGTGCTTTTCCCAACGCTTCTTGAACAGCACCGATGATGTGGGATTGGTATTGCGGGAGCAACTATTCTGTCCTTGGTAGTTCTCTCTATCTACTAGAAAAGACATCCTTAAGTAGAGCTGAAGGGCCCCTCACTGTGTCTTTCATTCCCTACCCCTGGTTCTCTTCTCTGGAGCCCAAATGGAATGATTTTTATCCTCTTCTATCTCACACTGCTCTCACTCTGCCATTTATTTCTTTCCAACAACTGAGCAGATCTGGAGGAACCCTTAACTCATCTGTGGATTCCAGCTTCCAGAAGTTTCCTCTCCTTCCCTCAACAACTAGAGTGCACCATAAAGTTTAACAAGGCAACTTTCCTTAGTTTTCCTTTTTATATAAAAAGTTTCAGTTATAACCACATCCATCAAGTATAGTTCTAGTAATCAGCCCTGTCAGGCAATGACCAGCCCATTACCAGTGTGCTAATGGGGAGTTTAGGCTGGTGTGGTCTGGGAGCCCAACAGCTCAAGTCAGCATTAGCTGCTGCTTAGAAAAGGCCGCAAAACACCATCCCTAATGATTTAACAGCTTGTTCCCGAAAACACATTAACCAAGGGAGCTTTTAAATATTAAGAAATAATTACACCGACTCAGTGATGTCCTTCTTCAAAATTATATCACATCAGGGCTCGACTAGATAAATTAATTTAGTAAAAGAACACAGGTCTTCTAAAAATGAAAAACTGTACCCAATGAAATGTTATTTCCAGTTGATGGAGGGAGGGTGGACAGAGGGGAAGGAAGAATTAATGAAAATATTCTGACTACTTTCCCAAATGAACACTTAGAGTAGCCTTACCCCAGCCAAATTAATTCTCCATTATTTGCATTTCTAACTTGTTTTTCACTGTCTCCAAACTAGTTGAGGTCAGATTAGTATTGGGAGGGATTGGAAGATGCGTTGGGACCAATATACTCTAGCGCAACCCCGAGAGTCTGTTATAAACTCCCAGTGGTCCCCAAATTTTTTGGTACCAGAGATCAATGCTCTCATGTGAGTCTAATGCCTGATGATCTGAGGTGGAGCTGAGGCGGGTGATGCTAGCTAGCACTGGGAGCGGCTGTGAATACAGATGAAGCTTCTCTAGCTCACCTCTCACCTTAGGCTGTGTGGCCCTGTTCCTAACAGGCCATTGTTAGGTTCCCATCTAAGGTCCAGGGACCGGGGACCCCCAGCTTATAACAGAGAAGCCCCAAAAATCTGGCAGTCACCTGGAGCTGTGGCTCTGCAGTACATCAGGTGGATCGAAATGGCTTTCTCTCTACTTGTGTGGAAAATATGATTTAGGATCAAGAAAAAATAGCCATCTAAGAGTCTATAACATTATCCCCACATCGGGGCCAAAGAGGCCTAAAATTCCACCATTAAATATTGTCCTCCTTTTGGAAAACTGTTGGAATTTCAAATAAACTGAGATAAGGATATTTGGGCTATTTATATTTGAATATGAGTTTAATTGATTCTCCTCCCCTGCCCAAATAGGACCCTGGGCAACTTGAGGTCACAGGGCATGTAGTGGGAGGGAAGGAAATGGAGAGGCATATCACAGCTTTGCCTCAGCTAAGGCCAAAGGGTGAGCTCTGGGACCCCCAGGTCTGCTGGCCTCCTGAGGAGAACCCTGTCCACCCCCAGGCCCTGCTATGTAATGGGGCAGAGCAGACCTCAGTGATGGCCTACCCCTGGATAGATTCTGAGAGCGCAGACCAAGCATGTGGGGAAGACACTTGGCCTGCTTGGGCTGGAGCAGAGTTTTGTGGAATAAACTCCAACTTGAGTAGATGTTGGGTGTCATGAGACTTCATTTTTTCCATTGCTATTTCCTTTGCTACAAAGACTCTCTGCCTTTTGGTCACCTTTTGAAGTTAACGGCAGGGTGTAGCTGCATATCCGTACTTTTATAGGCCTCCTAATGACCTGCTTAATTATTTGCTTTCTTTGGGGCCAGATTTGCAGCTGATAGGCACTGGGAGTCTGGGCACCGATGCAGTCTGGTCTCCCCGATGGGTCCAGCACAGAGTTCCAGGCATCTTCATTACTGAATTCCAAGAGACTCTCTCCCTGGGGCACCCAGGCTTGAACGAGAAGCTTTATTTGTGTTTTATTTATTCATTAGATTGGCAGAGGGCTTCTCTCCAGAGAGCTCTAGGTGCCTAATATGAAATTAGCATCGACATTTCCCAATAAAGTCAACTGCTTTGGAATCATTTGCAGCCTTTCTTGCGTTCTGAGATTTAAACAGATTTGCAAATCAAGAACACTTAGGTATAAGTTCAGAATGACAAAAGCCTACCAACTCTTCCACCTATATTCTTGGCAGAGGTTGCTATTTCAGTATATGAATATATATATACACATTTTTCCCTTCTGAGTCTGGACACAGTCTCAGAATTCTTCTTCACATAGTGTTCAAGGCAGCAGCTAGGACCTATCCAAAATATTGTTTGAGTTGGGTTCTCCTTGTCACTCTTCATCTCGATTCTTCACATTTTCAAAGGTATTAGGAAGTTGTGACAAATCCTTTCTTAGACTTCTCTTGTGGAACATAGACTTGGCCAGAGTCCGCTTTGGATGATCATAGTCCAGAGAGTGTCTTGAGAGTGTATTTGATAAAGCGCACACTAAAGTTAAATCTGCCAAGAGGTTTTTTGGACTTTGTTTTAATCCTCCTGTGTTTGCATGGTGAATGCCTAGTGCAGTATCTGACCTATAAGAGGCACTAAATAAAGTGGGCGTACATTAGCCGTGATGAGCATGAGGTTCATTCACCGACTATTTTTCCCTTGCTGTCACTCGCTTATATTCTTTATCACGGAATTAGGTCCTTGCCAGTGAAAGCTAGAGCCACATAAAGTCAGAGCTTCCCTGGAATCTTGAGTGTTTAGTTCTTATTTTATCAAGAACTCTGAGGGAGTAAATCTCATTGAAAGTGGTATTTTATGTCTCCTTCCCCGCTTCCTCCTCTTTCACTCTGTCTCTGTGCATCGCTAAGGATTCTGCTGACTGTTTTCTGGTTGAATTCGACACCTAAGAGTCATCAACCTATTGCATCCAATTAACGGCCGTTATATTCTTCAGTTACTTTCTGTTTGGACATGAGCTTATTGATCTGGTAAGATCTTATTCTTCAGAAACATAAACAACATGCCATTTAATTTGGCCTCAGTACTGTCTCTAAGTAGAGGAGAGAGGCTTTTAAAGAGGCTGTGTATGAGAGGGGGAGAAAGGCTATCTATTTCTTTGAAGACGAAGGGGAAGACATCGGGTTAAACTTTGATCACTATCATTTCACCTTTGGACTTTTATTAAAACTGCTTGACATAGCCGTGTTGGCAGATTGAGTAGGAAGATAAATGGGCCTGTGTGGATAGGTTTAACACAAAAGTGGATATGAGACATGGCATATTATTTCATCCAGAAATAGTTCACGTGCACAAGATTTGCAGGTGGCTGTTGGTGATCTTTTCTGGCTCAAGGGGCCAAAAGGTGAACACGACTGAGGTACCTTTTGCTATGAATATTTCACAGCCTGAGTATCCCTTTTTCTCTTGGGGCTGGATGCTGACTGAGGGCTTCTTCAGGATGAGTCCTCAGTTGACTGATGAATACAAAACGCCTCTCTGAACAAAAGGCATTCAAGATTCGCTGAAGACAAGACAACCTACTTTGGTTTCTGTGTCTGGTACCGGGGTATCAACGGAGATAAAACACTGAGTGACAGGGAAGCGAAATACAGAATAACACAATCTATTGTTCTCCCATTGACTGTAAGCATAATGGGAAAGTTAGCGAGTCACCGTAATGTCATGGGCCGCTGTGAACTTGGGAGAACTCAAGGATCAGAAAGTAACATGAAACAAGGAGGGAAATGAAGATAATATTGGGTTACTGAACATTCTCAAATTGTACTGAAACGCATCCCATCCCTTTGGAGGGGGCATGTTTTTGACAAGGAAGACAATGGGAAGAAACTGGCAGCTGTAACAATATCACCATTTTCTTTTGCTATGGGCCGTAATGTGAACTTCTTAGAAGACACCTTCTTTCACCACAGCTTTGTTGTACAGTCTATTGAGGAGCCCAGAGACCAAAGTCATTGCCTTGTTCCGGGGCTGTCTAAAACCAAGGAATCGCTTCTGCCAGCCGACACCAGCTGCTCCATTGTGAATGACAGAGCAGGTTAGCAGCCAAGGGCAGAGGAAAGGAACTGAGAGGGAATGAGAGAAGCAAAGATAGGGAACAAGCCGGGTGAAGAATTTGGAGCATACAACTGAAAGAGTAGGAAGGAAAAAATTAAAGTGGTGGAGGAAAGAAATGAGAAAAGGAATTTTCTTGGTGGGGGGCGGGGAGAGACTGAGTCTACTATTCTCGGGTCTGAGCAAGGTTCCCCTCTAACAAAATAAAACAAAACAACAAGAAAAACTGAATCACCTTTGGAGTGATTTTTTTGGAGTCAGAAATCCACCCTTGGATTAACTATTTCCTGAGAGAAATCTAAGAAATTCTAACGTTAAGAATTGCTACTCCAGAGTGTCCATCAAAAAGCTTGCATAGAATAGATGCTCAATAAACTCTTACACCTTCGAATTATGCAAATATTCTGGTCAAGTGAATATTCTAGTTGGCTAAAGTTTAGCATATACGCCTTCATAAATAACTGATTATCAAGGAACTAGAGATAAATATAATATTTTCAATATGGAAAGTGTGCTCATTGCAATATAACCTTTTGTGCTTTTTGTTTTTTGATGATTCAGAAAGCAGGCACCTGGAGAATCTTTCGATAATAAGATAGCAATCTGCGTATCAGAGATCATGGTGCAGTGATGCTGTACATAGAGAGGAAAAACAAGATGGGTCTGAATTTCCTGTCACCCTATCACATTCTGCAGAAGTAATTTTTTTTAGCTAATTATGATTACCAGTATATTCCCTTGTCTTTTCTATCTCCCTTAATTAAAGTAAAGTTGAGTATAGTTTTGAGTTTTAGCTTCTAGCTCGTCTAGAATATAGTTGCATTATGAGTATTGGTGTGAGATGGATGTAAATATACCGCAACCAGCTTCTCTCCTCTCTCCCATGAATGCCAACACTTATATCTACTTCCCTCACCATTTGATCTCTTATAGTTGGAACTGACAAAATGTGGACTGCCTGGCAGCTTAAGGATCAAGATGAGATAAAATTAGGCAAGTTGCTTCCTGGAGCAGTTAACTGAGGCCCAGAATGAGTATGATGCATGGCTGAGAAGGAGGGGGGCCTGAATTAGCAAAGCAATAATGAAAGTTCACCTTGAGGGATTAGTGAGAAGATGTTAGTAATCCAGAGAGGAGAACTAGTTTCTGGGGATACCAGGAGGATGTAGAAAAAGATGCGTTAGGTAGGATGGAGTGGGAGGTGTCAAAATTATTCATATTATAAGAGCATCGCTCTCATTCCTTACTGCGTGCTTGGCCCTGCAATGGGTCACCTGGGTTTGAAGACACGGAGCACGGTTAAATAGAAAATAAAAGATCCAGAGAACTATGATGAAATAAGTTTCTTTTTGACATACCAAAGTGCTATAAAGGGTTGGCTGATAAATATGGAAGTGGAAACTCCGGAAGCTAAAAACACAGACACTTCCCAAATCACAAGGGAATTAAGTTAATAAATGACTGCTTCAGGATACAAGCATCATTCACAGAAAATTCATTCCAACTTGCATGTGTATTTGAACTATAATATCTACTCCCACTCACCGTCACCACTGCTACCAACACTTACCAGAGTGCAGAATCTGGACTCATTTTCTTTTCATATATTAATTTAATTTGATATTCGTGTAATCCTCATAATGATTCTGTGAAATAAATATTAGCATTCTCATTTTATAGACAATGAAAATGACAGTCAGAAATATTAAGTCTTTCATCCCAGGGCATCCAGCTGTTAAGTGACTGATGTAGAATTCAAAGCCAGATTCTGCTGAGGCCAAGGAGTGGCACCTTATAGAAAATGGTATTTATTTCCATGGCAACCATAAACTTCTTGTGATCAAGGGCAACTCTTGGTTTTAGAGAAAACAGCAAACAAACAAATAAATAATAAAACAACAAAAAAACAGTCCCTATGTTTGATCTTCCCAGCTGGCCTCTTCCCAGTGTGGTCTGTGGCTATTTTATAGCATCCTCCTTGTAACTCTGGAGTAGTTGGTGATCTTGGAAATGTTATTGAACCAGCTTAAGCCTGAATTTCCTCTTTTGCTAGCTAGATGAAGTAATTTCATTTGACATTCTGATATATTTTTTTTAACCTTTAACGCTCTTTGAGTTTATTAGCATCTGTATGCACGGGACATTTTAGACACTCCTAGAGATACAGCAGTGTGTAAACATGGTGGAGCTCATGACCCCAAGTTTCCCCACCGGGCTGCGAGTATTTCCAGAGCAAACACATGTCATTCATCTCTGTACCTCTGCCCAGGCCCTCCCCATGCCCAGCTCGCTGCCCACATATTATAGATGCTTAATAAATATTTATCAAAAATATAGGAAATATATTGAATATAAGGAAAATATATCATTAGTCGTGATAAGTAGTTAGCACACACAGAAAAGAACGTGGGAAATACCTAAGAAGCCATACAGCGTAATAAGACAGGCCATAGGAAAGGAAATGAGTACCGGCTGGAATGACCAGGAGGGCGCTGTGGAAGAGCTGGCTTCTGACCTTGAATGATGGGCAGGGCCTTAATAAGCAGAAATGGGGCAGCATGTGGAAATTTGAGAGACACGAAAGGTCCCAGTTATCTGGTTTTATCTGAGCAGCAATGTGTGTAAGAGATGGTAGCAGCAAATAAGACTAGAAAGGAGAGTGGGGTTGAATTATTAGGAGCCTTAAATTTTTGAGCTTTCGATTTTAAACTGTTCTATAGGAAAAGAGGGGCTACTGAGGGTTTTTAAATAAAAACAGTGGCCTCGACGATTATGTCATATTTAAAATTCATTCAACATTGAGCATTGTACGGAGGCACCCTCACATGTGTTCTTTGATTTAATCTTAATTAACTAATGACTCGAAACAATAGTCTTATTGTACGTTAATTATATCTTAATAAAAATATGTGATTAAAAAATCTCTATTTTTTGAGATGAGGTTGTGTGAGCTCCCACCCAAAAAGGAAATAACCCAAAGAGGCCGTGTCCTAAAGCTGCATTTGAACTTTTGTGGGAGGCCCTTTTTACCAGAGAGAGAGAGACAGAGAGAGAGAGAGAGAGAG
>NW_006432945.1:4511439-4531819 GCF_000325575.1 Pteropus alecto
AGAGAGACAGAGAGAGACACAGAGAGAGAGAGACAGAGAGAGAGACAGAGACACAGAGACAGAGACAGAGAGACAGAGAGAGACAGAGAGAGAGGGAGGGAGGGAGAGGAAGAGGGAGAGAGGAAGGAAGGAAAGGAGGGAGGGAAGGAAGGAGGGAAAAGCTCAGAATTTCATGATCGCACGTCCTCTTTCTTGGCCCTGTGGGAAGAAACTGTAGTGGATGAAAAGCCTATCTGCTGTCCAAATAAATCTCAGGTCAGATGGACCATTATTGAGCTCCAGACTTATATAACAAATATCTGTTTCTTTCCAATGCCATCTCTTTAAGCAGGCATACAAAGATTTTCTTAGGTGTCTGGATTCAATTTGGCAGTTTCTTAGAAACTCCAGTCTATCACTGGCGGGGTGTGTGTGTGTGTGTGTGTGTGTGTGTTTACTGCTGCCCCTCAATTTGGCCTGTTTTTTTTCCTGAAGGTGGAAATTTCAAAATTGACAATGCTGCTTCTAAAACCTTTCTTGAGACAGTTTCTTGAGGAAGATCGGTTCCCACGGGACACACCTCTTGGAGTTCCTTGAGTGTGTTAAAGAGATTTATTTCCAAATTGGCTTATAAATATGAACCAGCCCATGAAAGGCAGTCCCTAGGACAAGTCTTGAGGGAACTATTCTTTCTACTTTAGGGACTCATTCTATGACAGACCTCATAAGCAGCCCCTTCCTCACTACAGTCTCGTGTATGTGGCCATTCCTCTTAATTTACTTATTACGGCAGTCCCCAAGGGCTTGTAAATGCGGAATTGGACAGTTGAGATTAGGAGGTTAAGAAAACTGACACAGAGAGAGGCTTTACAACTCCGTAAGCAACTTTTTATTGGCGGAGGATGGAGCTTTGCTGGTCCTTTCATCCACCAAGAGATATGGGACAAGATGAAGAGTTACCCACCTTGAGTAGCCATGGCCTTTGTCCTTCAATTCTTCATTAAAGAAGGACTCGCTGGCAGTGAATGGAGACGATAAAGTTGTTTGTAGTCAGGGTAACGTGAAATAAAAATACAAAAAGCCACACAAGGACTTTAAATTAAATCTTAGTGCAAGCTTCTTGTTTCAAGTGCATTGTTTAACGGGTCCTAAAACATTGCAAGTTTCTCTTTATTTGGAAATTTTAGTTGCTGTTAGCTTCTGACTGTTAAGTACTTACACAAATCCTTTAGAAAACACCCCAAAGCTATGTTCTTCAGGGGTGGGGGCAGGGAATCTGTTCTGTAGTGCTCATGGGAGACGAAGTCATAGATGGGGCTGGGAGCAGGGATGCCTATCCTGGGGGTGGGGAAGAGTTCAAGTGCCTGCGACCATCAAGTTTGTTTCTATAAGTCTACAGCAAAGAATTCTCCCGCTCACCACAGTTTCCTGCTGTCTCCATGGCGATCACTTCTTTCCCCACCTTGAAGTCCAAGAACTGAAGCTCTTTACAGATGGATGAATCTCAAACTCACCCAGCAGCTGCCGTCAGGGCAGGAAGCTGGGGTTAGAGCAATCTGAGATGCTTATTAAACCGATAAAACCTCCCAAAGGGTTCAAGGTTTTACAGCAAGAACATCTTGCTTCTGGATTTAATACAGAATTAGAACATGTGAGTGTCATATTCCCTTGACAAGGAACCCAGAAAAAAAGGAGCTCTAACGTGAGTTCCGGCCCAGTCCCTCCCTCCCCGGACATCTGTAGCGTGATCAGCAGATTCACACCCTGTGCTACCTGAGTCCTTTCGGCACCTTCCTTTCTGCATCACTCCTGCTTGTCTTGACTACGGTTCCAGAAGGCTCTAGAATCCCTCCTTGGAGCAAAGACACCCTGAGAGATTGAGGTGAGCTCTCGAGGGCCCTGGAAAGATGGACCAACACACCTGTTGGTGTTGGCGGCGGCGAGGGCCAGCGGGCAAGGCTTCTTCCGACTAAGAGGAAGATGCTCTATCGTCCTCCCCAGAGCTGGCTGAGGAAACAGAAAGGGTGGGCGCAGATAGGAGGTGAGAGTCATAGAATTGTAGAAGCAGGAGGCGATACATCTTCCCTGTCCCACATGGCTGCTGGTAAGGACTTAGGAGAGTTTCCATCATGGGTCCCGATACACCAGCTTTGGAATCAGCCAGGTCCGAGCCGGAATGCCGGCTCCTCTACTCACCTCCCTGAGCCTCTATCTCCTTATCTTTCTTTATCCCACCATTTGCTAAAGGGTTCCTCAGGGTCAAGCACTGTTAGAAGCACCTCACATGCATTAACTGATGTCATCGTCGCAACTACCCTATGATGCAGACTACAGACTGTGAGCTCCATTCCACAAATGAAGACAGCGAGGCACAGAAAGGCTGAGTAACTGACCCCAAGTCACGCAGTGAGCAGATGACCGAGCAGGGAATTAATCCAGTATTCCGGCTCTGGCATCCGTGCTCTGGACACCACTTTGCCTTGCTTCTGCAAGATTAAAGGAGAGATTTACTCGTGTATAAATTAAATAAATGTCCTATCATACAGATGCCCATTATAAAATGTATAGAGATCAGAAATTAGAAAGAAGAAACAATAAGAAATAGAAGTTCAAATAATCATCCCCGCTCTTTAGGAAATGGTCTCGCTCGCTCTACTTTGAAGACCACCGAGAAGCTCACCTTGTCCAATCCTGGCCACGAAGAGGGGAGGGAGCCCCGGCCATTAGGTTGCCCCACGTCATCATACTGACTGACTCTTATCCTTTCAGGTTCTGAACCCGATAGTCCCCTTGCGGGCACCAGGGTCCGTCACACCCCAGAACCCAGCAAAGTGCCATCTTCAGCCCCTCTGGTTTCCATGTCCTCCTCCCATCATTAATTCCCTGCTCCTGGGCCCTCTCAGATGCTCGGTGTGACCGCCCCCCACTTCTGCCTCCCCTTGCTTGAACAAAAATTCCTCATTTCCATCAGCTTACCTGTACTTAAGTCTCTCAGGGTCATTTGCATTTCGAGCCTTATCTCTGATTAAATTTCAAAGACTCATTTTCCTCAACAGCCAAATGGGGATGTTAATTCGGTTTGTGCACAACTGCTGTGAAGTGTAGATGGGGAATCGCTTACAACCTCGAGAGCGCTGGGCCCTGGACATGGCCCCGTAAATGGCCATGGAGCCTGAATCCAGAAGGAAAGACTCTGCTCTTCCTCACAGGGGAGGCGATGAAAAGAGGCATTACCCTGAAACTATACCACATCCTACTACACCCCATCCAAACCAAATGGCTCTAGGCTGGGTGACTGGTACCAAGATGGGGAAGCTGCCTTTCGCTTCCTCCTCTGAAGACGAGGTGCTGACAGGACTCTCTGTAGCTTCGTCTCCCAAACCCCACAGCACACCCAGTTGTTAGCTGCCCTCCTCCCCAAAGCCCCTTCTGGCTCCTGGACCTCCCTGTCCACTCCTGAGGGAGGCACCTTGCGGAGGCCAGAGAAGGGAGGCGGGGGCGGGCTGCCCCACAGGGCTGAAGGGCAGCTGTTTATATTATAATTAAGGTTTTACAGCATAAACTGAAATGTAGCTTGACTATTCCAACAAGGCGCTGGAGGTAATTACCACTGCTAGAGGCGTTCTCCACTGCCAATTATTTCCCTCTCTAATTGAATAACTTAGGCCACATTGTAGCAGGGCCCGGAAAGGGAGAGGCTGCTTTCAAGTACAGACGGTCCTTTAGGGGCCTCGGAACAGCTCACCGCCTAACACACAGCTCCCTAAGGTCTTTTCCCGGAGTGTGGAGTGTGGTGTGGAGGGTGAGTGCAGGTCCTGGGGTTCCACCACTTTCTGGCTCGGGCAGATTACTTAAACTCCCCGAGTGAGCCTTATCTATAAAATGGGTCTGACTGAAGAATAGATTTCGTAGCACTACTGCGAGGATGAAATAAATGGTAATATTCCTGGCACACAGAGGTCGTTCAGTAACTGTGGCTTAAGGAGACGGGGCCTGCGGATGGGCAGCCAGGCGCTTCCGTCTTCCCTGAACAGACAGAGGCCACTGAGGCAGAAAGCTCACTCCTGCCCTATGTGAAACAGCTTGGTAGGTGAGGGCCGACTCCAGATAAAAGGGTGCCCCCTTGGCTTACAAGGAGTGATTTTCTTTGAGTTGCAGAGGAAATGACTGGCCCCCTTCCCCCACCGCCCCAACAAGAAGGTTGGACAGACTTCCAAGATATCCAGTGCCTGGGAGGGTTCAGGTTCACCCCTCTTCCCTTCTTGGTACTCACACAAAGTGCCAAAGTATGCACTGGACCCTGGCCACCTCCCCCTCCCCCGGGCAAACCCATGATCAATGTCACAGACATTTGTAGGGCGCTTACTCCTTTTCACATCTTATTCTACTTTTGGCCCATTTTCTTGCTAGATCCTCACAAACACCTGGAAAAGAAAAGTCTCACTTCTGGTTTACCAATGAGGCGATGGAGGCCAAGAGAGATGAAATGAATCACAGAAGCTCAATCCAGGATGAAAACACAGGTCTTCTGCCTCTGGTTTTCCCCCACTGCTCCTCAGGGAGGAGGCCGCTTCAGCCCCGGAGTTAACCACACGCCCCCTTCCCAACGTCCAACGCCTTGGCCACTGACATCACGGAGTGTGTTTCAAACATCTCTAAAGCCAGAGATAGGGATTCTCAAAATTCGATGTCTCCTGGGGAACGTGCTTTAAAATGCAGAGTCCAGGTCTGCACTCCCAACGGTTCTAATTCTCTAGGTCTGAGAGAAACCCGAAGTTTAACAGTCTCTGGGTTTTTTCTGGGTTCAGTGGTTCAAAGATCACATGCTAAGAAACACCGGAGTAAGAGAACCTCAGGTGGGCAGCGGAGCCCTCTGAAATGCTGTGTGACCTCGATTAATTGCCTTAAACTTTCAGAACATCAAATTCTAAAGAGAAAGCGAGGGATAGTGATAGAGAGAGATAGAGATAGAGGAGGAGAGAGAGAGGGAGAGAGAGAGATCAGTCCCACCACGGACTGTGTGTAAATGCAAGGGAAGATGGTATTTACCTGTGAGGGGTTTTGCGAGCGTTAAATGAGATAATGCGTGTAAGGTGCTGGCACATATAAAGCGCTCAGTAAGGTTAGTAATTGTTAGCGTTACTGCTGCTGTTGTCATTAATAGTGAAATACAGCCAAGCCCTGCGTTACTCAAGGGACAAATTATCATAGCTAATACCTTATCATTTAGAGTCATTAAATTTATAGAGAATTGGGATATAAAAGAGACATGAATAGGATTTGATAAATTTAAATCATTTTTTTTAAGAAGTGATGCATTCATACTCATTTAGCTGCCTTGGTGTGGGGCCGCTGGTAGATAAGCAACTATCTGGACAAAGAGGAGTTTGTGCTCTAATTGACAGTCACTGATTCAGGTAGGAAAGGAAGGCCATTGGTGGAGATGCCAAGAGGGGCTTCTAGAGAACTGGTTTTAAATCGACGTGAATGGCACAAAAAAATCAACAGCCGACAGCACGGCTGTGGGCAAGGGGGTGACACTATGCCCAGGCGCGCCCCGATTCCTCCTAACGCCCCTCATTCTCTAGGCACTGCAGCAAGTGCATGGGGGACCCCAGGATGCCTCCGACAGGTCTGTGTCTGCGCGGAGGGGTCTCTGCCCTCTTCCTTGCCCTGACTGCTTCCCCTGGCCTCCCGGGGGGAAGCGAAGAACAAGAACGAATGTCGAATGTCGGAATAAAGCAGAGCGCGTGGTGCTGCGCAGGCGCCTCCAGGCTGCGGTGGGACCGATCTCTCTCTCGCTCCCGCTTCAGAATTTGGCAGAGGCCCCCGGTGAGGTGTGAAATGACCGAGTGACTGTGTCAGCAAGGACTACATAGGTCACTCCACTAGGGCTGGGGACCTGGATTTTGTCAGACAGCCTCCTAGAAATTTGTCATTGCACCCAGGCCACCTCCCTCCCATGCTTTATTGTGGCCAGCTAGATAGTTTCTGACTAGAGAAGGCCCAGAGACGTCCGTGGGGAGCGTGTTCCGAGAGAGGAGCCTTGATGTTTCCACGGCCCAGTGCGACGGGGCAGGTGTCATCATCAGTGCTGAGGTGAGAGGAGTCACGCCTCACCCCTTCCTTTGGAAATGTGAATCCCAGGACACATTTTGGGGCGAAAGCAAATTATTCCAGAGGGTTGCCTTATATTTAAGCTATGCAGTCAGCCACATGCATAGTGGGAATGGAGAGACTCTGACAACCCCCCACAACCTTCCACCCCTGGGACAGGTGTTTGTGTCTCCACATGGTCCCCTTCTGGTGCAAAGGCACTCAGCCCCTAACCTTCCTCACTGATCCAAATCCTGAGATGGCCCAGAGCAGAAGGGGAAGCGCAACGGGGACAAGGCTGAGACATATAAAGGAGGCTCAGGTCGGTCTCACTCTTTTCCTCCAGAATTCTCCCCCTGTAACCTTCCCTTCTTAGTCTGCTATCATGCACGACCTTCGATCGCTCCATCACCTGCTCCCTCAGACCCCTCATAATCTGTTCTCTGTACAGCAGTCACTGCGATCTTTCTAAAGCATAAGTCCTGTCATGCCAAACTCTCTCCAACCTCAGTCCTCGAATGTCTTTCCAGCACAACTCAGGATAAAAATCTAAAGTCCTCACCCTGCCTATTTCCTGGCTCCTGGCTCTCGAATATCTGAGTCCTTTGCCTTCTTCATTCAGTTATAAATCAGGGTCTGGGTACCTCCTATTCCCTCTGCCTCCAACATCCTCACCCCACTCATTCAAGTTTCTATTCAGATATCGCCTCCTCTGAAACACTTTCCCAGACCATCTCATGCCAGTGTAATACTTAGCCCTTCACCCTCCATTATTGCATATACTTACCACATGACAGTATGTTATATAATTAAGTGTTTACGTGTTTATTGTCTGTCAATTAGAATCTAAATTCTCTGAGGGTAAGGATTTTGGGTGGCTTGGTCAATGCCCTATCCTAGTGTCTGGCACATAGTGAATATTCAATAAAAATATGCTAAATGAATGAATGAATTGGCGAATGAATGTTCCAGGCCCACAGTTCCATACCCTGTGAAAGCTCTGTGTATACTTGATGATGGACAACTTAGGCCAATGGTTTAATTATGACGTGGGATTAGGGTTGAGCTGCAATGTGAGTTTGTAATTCTTAGAATATTTTCTTTCAATATGATCAATCCTACCTTCTTCTCCCATCACGATGGAGGATCCCAGAGCAAAGGGTCAGTTTCTCTCCTTCCGTTCTGTCTTTCCAAAACATTACGACTTTACTCTTCATGTAGTGACAGGGCACATCTTTGGTGCTGGTTATCACAACCACACACACACACACACACACACACACACACCACTCGCACACCAATAATGATAAAAACAATCACAGACTTTTATTGAGATCTCATGGTGTACCAAGTACTATTCCAAACTTTTTGCATATATTATCTCATTGAGATGACTTAACAATCCTATAAAGTAGATATAAATTTAATCTGCACATTCAAATGAGAAAACCGAGGTACAAAAGGGATGAAGTAACTCCCCAAAGTTCACACAGCCAGTAAGAGAAAAGGCCGAATATCTCCGAGATTTTGGAAAAGGTCTCGTGTGAGCCACTATTCGTAGACGGTCTAACTCTCTTGCCCTCACACCTGTCCAGATTTAGCTCAGATTGTTCAAAGCTCTGAAAGACCCCACACAGCCATGGGCCCCAAACATGAAGGAACCCTGTGTGGCAGTGAGAAAGAGCCTGAGTCCCCACACCTACTAAGGGGGTGCGATTCCACGGACAGTGTAACCGAGCCGGTGACATGATGAGGATCCGCTCCCTCATCCACACTGTAAGGGCCTCTGCACCCCTCAGCCGACCTTCCCTCCCAGCCCAGTCCAAGGACTAGGTTTGCCTCACACCCTCGCCGAACGACTGACTGGAGTCCACCTGGCAATCGATTTCTCCCCACCTTCCTTGTTAGCTCAGCTCCATCTGGTAAGTGGGAATCTAGATGCCCCAGGTTCTCAACCCCTTCACCTGACAGGTAGCACCTAAAAAAAAACAAAATGCCTTCTGAAAAAAAAAAAAAATCACAGCATCCGCACTGCCAAGAAATGGGGAAGCCCAGGCCTCGTGTGGATGCCCACCTCCAGCTACGTTGGCGGCGGCGCCCACGTGCGGCTTGAAGGCTTACTGCTTCTCTCATAGGAATAACTGACACTCATGTTATTCCTGTGAGACACAGGGGGCCCTGCTCACCGCTGGCCTCTGCTTCCTCCGTCGCAGAGCCAGACCATGGAGAAAGGCATGGAGGAGAGGGTGTGATGTCTCTCCAAGTAAGAGAGCGAGCGAAAAGATAAATGGAACCGATTTCGAAAGGGGTTACAGTGTGTCTGGGGAAGCAAGACTCCTGGGTTAGAGTTAAGACTCTGAAACGTCAGTAATATGCTTCTCATCAACCCTAACCTTCCCATGGACTCACCAGATGCTTTCAGGGCTACCTCCGAGTCCCCTCCTCACAGCTAGATAGGCTCACCTTTCGCAGCACCCGAAGCAAAGGCTGCCAGTACTCAAATGTCATGTGCAAAAGCTACCGGTCTAAATGTGGACACAGAAGAGTTTTGGGGTGCCCGTCTCCAAGAGAACGTGTGGATGAGATGAAGATGTGAGCCAGGAGAGGGAAAATGTTAGCTTAAGAAATTCCAAGCTTCTGCCTCACCCAGCTCCCCAGTGCTGGATGGAAGCTGAGTTGGGACAGAGGTGTTCTTGTTTCTGTCCTGTTAGAGGTAGGTAATGTCAGCCCTTTGTACTGTGCCCAGCCCATTGTCACTGGATTGTCCAGGGTGGAGTCAGTCGTCTGTGCCTAGGGACTCCGCTCCGCCAGACAGATCCTCTCCCGTTCAACGGCCTAGGACATTGGTGAGTCTCTTGCTAAATTTGGCAGTCTCCCCAGCTGCCAAATGAGGCACTGAAAAAATGATTTCTGAGGCCCTGTGCAGCTGCAATCTTCTGGAATTTAATAAGGGCCAACGGTAGAATATTATCGGGAAAGATCCTTTGCTCTTCATGGAATGGTTGCTAGCAATTTTCACAAAAAATAAGCAGTACCATCCTCCATATACCTTGGCTCTTAAATTTTAATCAAAGCCCTTGAACTAAGTACAATCGAAATATGTGATGGGGGGAGGGGCCGATTGCATATTAACTTCATTGTTACCCAGATATGTTCACCATCCCTCATGAGGCAAGTGAATATCTTATTGGTCAGCTTTAAAATTATTTACTAACTAATCACTACTTGCCCAAGACTACTATGGGCACTTTGGAGAATGCAGAAAACTAACATATTATTTCTATCTTTAGGAGAAAAAAAGATGAATCTATAAAAAACAATTAGAAATTAATATGAGACATTTAGAATCATAATCATACCATAATTTTTAAGGTTTAAGATCTGACGCCTGTTCATTTTGATGTTGACCAACTATAGAAGTCCAGCGGATGTGAGACCTTTGAAGCATCACTAAAAATGAGCAATATTATGACCACTAAATTATATCACTAAAGACAAGTCATCACTGGTACCGCACAAATGTGAATAGTACATTTACCTTAGCCCAATTATCAAACAAATTCTTCTTAGGGGAAATCTGATCTTTCTTGATAGGGTAACCTCAGGCTGGCCATTCTAGCATCAACATTACGTAGACTTCAGACTTCAACACAACCGCCCTCTGGACCGAACTGGCTACATAATCTGCAAAATGAAAAACTGGGGTTCCTTCTTGAAAAATTACTGAGGATCTCGAGACAGCAAAACAGAGCATTAAAACAAGCATAGGCCCTTCTGAGCTCAGGGCCCTCTGCTCAGATCACATGCCCACACTTACGCTGTCCATAGATGAGCCGGAATTAACTGTGCTTGACCTGTAACCAGTGCTTGCTCATCTAGTCCTCAGAAAACCCTTAGGAGGGAAGCGTTACTATTTTCTCTCTATAATGAGGAAACTGGGGCCCCGGAAAGTTAAGCGTCTTGCCCATGGTTGCATGGACACGAGGTAGAGCCAGGATCTGAACCGAGGCCGACTGGGTCCAGGTTCTACTATGTCATTGCACTACCCCACTTCTAACTGAGTCTGAAAATTATACTAATAGATTCCCACCCTGCAGAGTCTTAATTTTCTTCTCTCTTAAGATGAACACTGGGCTTGAGTAACTCTGAGGTTGTCACAGTTCCAGAGACATGCAATGACTGGGGACGTTGGGTTTTTTGCGTGTGTGCCCTGGATGTATGTGGGCAAAGCAGTATATAGTTTAAGTGCCGGAAGCTGGGAGCCACTTTGTTATTAGCCCCCTTATGTTATTAAAACCTTAAAACTGAAGCCTGCTGAGGCCTGATGACTAAGGCTCTGGGTAAAAGTGACTGAGATTAGAACGCCCACCAGGCTCCAATTATGGAAAACAAGTCTTATCCTGGAAGGATTGGGTCTCTGGGCAGAACTGGGTTTGCCTGCAATAACTTTGACCTCTAGGTCAAGGTTGTGTCCTTGCTACCAGGAAAATGCCATAGGAGGAACCTCCATGCTGGAAATGAAGAGCACTGTTCCTGGATGGAAGCAGCTCAGTTGTGCATAAGAATCATGGAGATTTTTTTCTCTTTTTAGTTGGAGGGTTCCTATGCTCAGTCCCCAGGGTTCTGAGTACAAGGTCTGGGGTAAAGCCCAGGAATCTGACGTTTTAACCAGCTCTCCAGGAGTTCTGATGTAGGGAGTTCATTCTTTGGGAAACATCCTCTATAAAACGATGGACTGTTCCCCGGGGAGAGTCAGCGATCCCTCCCAACCACACTTCCTTCACCTTCAGAGCAGAGCGAGCTGCACTGCCACTTTTAGGAGAGTCTGAGCAAGTGAGTGACACACCCAAAGAAGGAGAGAACACAGCCCAAGACGCGCAAGTAGATGGATGGTCAATCCCAAGGCCAAGGTTGTTTTTCGTTTTATTTCGTTTTGTTTTTGTTTTACTTTGACTAGTAATAAGTCATGCCCCACACCACGACTTGCCATCCACAAAACGACGAGGCTTCCAGAGGCAACGTTTTCTCCCATAGGAGGCTTTCGGGACCTTACAGGACCCCGTGTTCTCTAACTCCTCGTTGCTCTAAATGCCATCTGGCTTCCAGGGCTCTGATCTTGAGGAGAATCCTTTTTCTCCGAACAAAGGAGAGTCATCACACGTTGCTGCTGAAACAGACCTTCGGGAGCAGTCAGCTCAGCACTTGAACTCTATGAACCGGGAAACACAGGCCTGAGGAGGCCGAACGGCTGACTGGTGGCATAGCGTGGGGCCCACTCTTGTAGACGCAAAGGAGGCCACGTGAGCTGACCCCACATACTCACAGGATGTCCCTTCTCCCTACAGCGTTACATCACGCCAAGTAAGCTACACTGCAGGGTACATCTAGACTCTCTTCACTGGATTTCCCATTAAAGAGATGCTGAGACAGTTTTTTTTTTTTTTTTTTTAATATAAACCTTTGGGAATGAACGGATATATCATATAGCAAAAACACAGCAAAGGGGCCGGAAAAATCCACTGTGCACGTATTTTTAAAAAGTTATAAATAAACAGGGTGGTCAGAAACCAGATGAAACTTCCAAGTTGAAAATGGGAAGTGGAAAATAAAAGACCTGACCTACTCCGAACGATGGCTCTGGCTCAGCCGTGTGATCCGCTTCTGGCCTCACAGCGCTCAAATCCATGGCTCGTGGACTTCCCGAATGAGAAAGATCTTAGAGGTCAGAGAGTGTCTAGGCCAACTTCTCACCTTGGGGGGTAATGAAACCGAGGCTCGAAGAAATGAGGACACTTGCCTGAGGTCACACAGCTCGTGTCTGTTAATCAACCTGGGCTATTCCGGCCACTGAAGGAACCACAGTGGATGGATGATTTGGTCTCAAGCAAAGAAAACTTATTATCTAAGCGTTTGATATCTTTTCCGTATGGTATAAAAATCTCAAACAGATCACCTAGTAGTGAGATGTAATCACAATTTTTAATGAACATAAAGTCTCTGTGACTTTTTTTTTTTTTTGGTTATATTACTTCTATACAGTGTAAATCAATTAGCCGAAATGGGCTTGTGAGTGCGCAGTGGCGGTCAGTCATTGGACAGATAATTGCTCCGTTGCTGAGATTAACACCTTATCATGCTATTAGGACCGCTTATGAATCTTGTAGTCCTGATGAAGCCTACAATTTAGGGACTATCCATTCCAGCTGTCTCCATCTCTGCAGCCTCCTACATGCAAACAATTGTTGCGCTAAGTGCCGCATTTAATTAAAGGCCCTTCCCGTGTCATGGCCATAGTCATAGGAAAGACAAGACACTTCATTCGTTGTTTTTTTTTTTTTTTAATACCTCTTGCTGGTGATTAGTTAGCTTTAAAGCAATCAGGGTTAAAGTCAGGGGTGTGGGGGAGAGGCCACCAAAGAGGGATAAGATATGAATGACTTTAAATTGGAAATTGCAAAGTACACACTAACCTCTCTCTACTTTTACGAGTTAAGTAAAAAGTCACAAATGAGAAATGCCACCCTGTGTTTCTTCTAACTTTTAAGGATTGTTTTCATCAAAGCTTCGTGTTTCTCTGCTCTTCCCGAAAGTCTGATCAAGCATCTCACCCAAATTGTCTTTACCGCCGAGATTCTGACGTGAGAGGCCAGAAATCGATGCTGGATGAGACAGGTTGGGCAAAGCATGGACATAGGCATTCGGGGTGGTTGTCATATCAGAGAAATCCATCTACAGTGTAGCTCTGATTCTATTTTAACAAAGGGAAGGTTTTCCTGGGACAGTTTTCACCGGAATAGGAGACAGCCAAAAAAAAAAAAAAAAAGACCCACCAAACAGGCAACAAATAATTTTACCATTACCAGGTAGTATGTGTTAATTGCTCAGTTTATATACTCAGAATGACATACCATTAGAGACTGTGTATGCATTGTAACTAGAGCATTAATAAATTTAAAATGTGCCTATTAGGATGACAGCTTTGGAGGTGCAAAGGAATAACAGTTATCACTTGGCAGAAGCCGCTCTCACCCCATCTGCCGAGACTTTGCATACATTTTCAGCTTCCTGAGCAATGATTAGGCCTGTCAGAACCTCTTTAACCTTCTAACTGCTGGTCCCCACTGGCCGTAATTAGAGACTAATGAATTCAGAAGATGGAGGCCGTGAGGAAAACTGCCTTGACAGTTTGTGTACAAATTAAGCCCCAATTACTTCATGCATCTTTTGCATCGCTGATACAAGTCTCTGTTATTATTTTTGAATACGGTCATTTTAGCAGAAACGAAGAACTTGGCTAATGTATTTTGTCATTTTTATGGCTCATCATAAAGAAAAAACATACTGGGCGGGTCATGAATATGTGAAATAAACTACGGCAGATTATAAAAAGAAATTAATTTCCCTCTTGGGAATACCCGACCACCTTTTTATCCCTCCTGCTGGATATACTTATTAATATGGTTATTGTTGTTCAGATAATATCTGCTGTCCAAGGAGCCTGACTAACTAGCAGGTTATTTGGTTTAGGTTTGGACCCCAGGTAAGGGGCATTTGGAAGATGTTCTTTATCTACAGAAAACGCTCGGAGCACGCTGGCACAAACCTCTGTTCTCTGCCTTCACCTGTCCCTCCATTTTCTATGACCATAGTAAAAGTTTATAACTCCGGGAGGTATGACTTTTAAACCACAATACCGGGGTCCAACGTCGCATTCCGGTAACAACTCCTGAATTGATATTTCATCTTGTTTCAGTCCCCACTGGTCAGCTCCATCAGATCTTCAGTCTTAGTCATTTGGAGAACCCCTTTCCCTATGCTATGAGATCACACAAAAATGCTGGCTTATGGTTCTAGAAAGCCTGGGAAGGAGGTAGTCATTTCTGCATGATGGGTATCGCCTTGGTGGCTTTTTCTTTAACTTCGAGATGCTGCTGCTGAAAGCTGGTCCCGCCATCCATCTGTGGTCCTTGCTGCTCCAGGCAGCTCAGAGATCCCTCTGCGGGTGGTCTTTCCCCACTGGGGACCAGCCTCCTGCAGCCCATCCTCTACCGAAGCTCCTGCTCACCGAGGGACTCTTGTCTCTGCTCCCTGTCCCTGCTCCACACCAGCCACAGAGAAAGTTAAAATTTTCCCTTCTGTCTGGCACCTTCACCTCCCCAGCTCAATGTATTTCTCTCCATTCTCTCCTGTGGTCGGCAGAATAATGGCCCCCCAAACGGCCTGCAGTGCCGAGGGATAGGCCAGCACGAATTCAGACCTTCTCATAGAACTCCCCTCCCTGTGAATGCCTAACTTGGCTACTGCTTGACAGGTGGTAATGAGAAGTATAAGAGTTGGGGAGGGGGTTGGGAATAGCTCTCCAGCCTTCTTTAGACAAGATTTAGGGAGGGCTGAGCAGAAGAGGGAAGACTAAATGACACAGTTCGGAGCTGTGTGTCAGAGTCATAGAACCTCAGAATAGGAAATTGTGGCCCAGAAAGGCCAAGTCCCTCTGTGATGGAGTCATAGCAGGCCCCCGCCCCCCACTCTCCCACTCAATATTTAGTGCTTAACTGGCAACACACTACCTCCTTATGTAATCACATCTTCATGGCAATGGCCTAGAAGTGAACTTCGAGAAGTGATTCCGTGGGCCAGGGCCAGGAAACTGAACGCCACAGATATCCGCTGATACCCACTGACTCCAGTAAGCCCGAAGCAGTACCTTCACTCTCCCTCAGAGGAAAATACAGATTGTTGCAGATGATCCCTACTCCATCCGGGATCATTCCTTCCAATCGTTAGACTGACATTTACTAAGCTTCTAACAGACCTCAACCACCGATGACATCCTGCAGTAATGTCCCCTCCATGCTATTTGGAAGGGCTTCTCTTTGCATCTGCCTCTGATATTTCCACACTCCTTCAACATAGGATCTCTCTATTTCAGAGGAGATTCTATGACTTTTATAAACATGGAGTTAATTTACATGGAAGCATGATAAACAACCTAGAGTCAGACAAACAAACAAACAAACGAAACACAGGAGCAAATAGAATAATACAGCCAAAGCATGCCAAACACATAGGAGCCAACAAGAAAATGAAAAATGAAAAGCATTAAAAAAAGTATAAACAGAGCTAAAGGATGTAAAGATTAGAATAAAGGCAGACATGCCCCACACACTTGGATTGGTAGATTCAACCAAGACATCAATTTTCGCTCAAATTATTTTATAAATAGAACACAATTTCAGTCAAATTCCAATTGTGTGTGTGGTTTTTTTGTTTTTTTGTTTTTTGGATGAATTGCTTGGCAAAAATTTTCTCAACTTAGCGTGAAAGAATGTCTATGGAGAAATAATGAAGATATACACACTGACAGTTAAATGTATTACTAGCCATGGGATCTATTAACAGGGACACGAGATGCCCAGAGACTCTACACCCTCCTCCCCCGTTTCCCCATCTCCCCCTTCTCCTTCCAATCGAGGTTGTAAGCTAAGGTGCAGTTGCCCCTCACACTTAGCCCTGCAGCAGTATTTTTCAAACTTTTTGAGCCATGGCCCATGCACAGAAGTAGGGTTTATATCAGGACACATTAATATTATTGAAGCGAACGTTTCATAAATAATACTTACTCTTACTACATGTGACTCACATTTATATTATTTATTCTATTTTATTCTATTACCTGCAACTCTATTTGGTTAAGAAATAATATGCAGCCAGAACCCTCTTAATTGATTTCACGGCTCCCTAATGTGTCAGGGCCCACAGTTTTAAAAACACTGTCCTTGGGGCATCTGCTCTGCTTCCTTGTCCTCGAAGGTGATCTCATCACCAAGCCCATCTTGCTGGCCACGCTGCAGCCCTTGTGGTGGCAGATCTCACTCACTTTGCTTAAATGTGAGATTGAAATATGAGAAAGTACTTCCTTTAGATTTCCTTCTAGCCTGAGAATGGAGACAAGTAAATCTTGACTGGGAAACAAGGCAAGGGAAGTAGAATTTACGGTTTGGTTTTTTATATATAATGATGTTTATGATTAAATAAAGCTCTCAACCATTTGGCACAGGGAGCCTCGGGTGAGCTTTTCTCGTCCATTTGGTAGGCCCCTTCAGCTCTTCTCTTCCATCAGGCCAGTTTTCCAAACAATAGAAGGGGAATTTAAGAACATACTCAACATCATTGCGTGGAAGACGGTAACCTTTTAATGCAAGATATTTGTTTTTAACTGCATGGAACTAAAGTACTTTCTAAAAAAAAAAAAGTTTAAGCTACAACTCTGTTCTCTTCTATAAAAATTTAAAATCACATTGATTACCCATCTGGCATATCTCCTAATTATGCATCTCTCAGTGAACCAATACTCCCTTCAGAAGCAAAACAGTAAATATACAAAGGAAAACATGATTAATAATTTCTTTTTGTTCTGCTTTGCAGGACAATTCCCTGCTCATTCATGCTCTCCACTGAAAATGTTTCATAACCGTACCCAGACAGATATGATAAACTGCCCCCTGGTTATTTGCTTAACAGGAAGGGAGAGACATAGGCAAAATCCACTTTCCAGCAGAAAGACATTGATAGAGCAGGAACCCTGTACTGGTTTTTATCTTTACAGCTGTGTGTGTGTGTGTGTGTGTGTGTGTGTGTGTGTGTGTGTGTGTGTGTTTAAACTTGTTTTACTGAGTTAACTTTTACCTCTATTCGATCATATATCTAGTAAGTCCAGTTTTGCCTCTACAAATCAGTTTTCTGGATAATCAGGTGAATGTATTTATTGAAATAAGACACATTGCTTACACTTGAGACAAAAATGCTATTTTTTAAAAAGCTGAATCCTATTAGACTTATTATTCCAGAATATCTGATATCTTATAAGACGAATTTCGTTCACTAGGTCAAAATTGAATGGAGTACCCTGTGAATTGCCAGTAATTTATCTTTAATGTTTTTCTATCATTTTCTTTATACCTTTGTCCCCTTTCAGTACCTTTTCTCCATCAACAGCTTAAGAGACCTATATTCTTTCTCTCATCAAAAGGGAAGTCATTAGTTCCCCAGTATAAGTTAATTTTATATGGAATTTCTATTATGACAATTTTAAAATGTAATGCATTCCACCATGAAGTACATGAAGAGAACAGACTATGGCTTACACAATTAATTGTCCACTCAATAGCCACATCTATATTCTTCCTTGAGAATAGAACCCTAAAATTCTTTGGAATGACAGTATGGCTCTCTAAATATTTGTTTTCCCAGAATCCTTTGTAGCTTGGGGTAACCATGTGACACATTTCAGGCCAATCTAAACAGAAATCTCCTGAAAGTGTCCAGGAAAGCTTTTATTTTCTTGATTTTAGGGAACAGTTATGACTGGCACTGTCCTTTTATCTTCTTCTTGCCCTGAGCAAAAATGTGATGTCTGGAGCTGAAGCAGCCTTCTTTTGACTATGAGGCAAAATGCAAGAAAATCATAAAGACATTGGCTCTGAGCTCTCTGAGCCACTGAACCAATTCCGGCAGCCCATTACTTTCAGACTTCCAGTTTATGAGAAAAATAAAACCTTATTTGGTTAGTGAGTTGTGCTGTTTTATGCATCATGAGATGCATGAAAAATTACCCATTAAGTTCCATAGTCCAAAAACTCTGTGGGGATGCCTTAAGGGCTAGTATGGAGAACACGGCAAAGGCTAAGCTGGCAGGAGGTGCGGCCCCATGCTACTGGCACCTGATTTTCCCACACTAGCTCACCTTTTATCTTACATATAGAAATTATAATTTAGAATTCATTTGACAAAAATAAATTCTTCTGTTTAAAGCTCTATGTTTAAAACCACTGAATTAGACACTTTTCCATTGGAAAAATTTTGGGCTTTATTTTGGAAAGAAGCCCAAAGAAACAAATCCTTATAATGGAATTTTAGCAACATGTCTATAGGAGGAAGGCATTTTGATGAGGAAAAACTCGCCTGGATCCTCTCTGATCACATCACTTTCTGTCTGTCTCTCTCCACATGGCTCGTTCTGAGTTCCAACCCAATGTCATCTATTTGTTTCCGACTAAGTTGGTTGGTTGCATGTACTTGACGATGCAAAGGGGGCCCACACAATCCTGCATCCTCACTGAAATCCAGGGATCCAAGCCTGTGTAGGAGGGAAATATAGAGACCTAAGGAATATTTTAAAGTTAATAACAGAAACTTCATAAGAGAAGAAGCTGCACAGAGGGGGGGAGGCAGGGATCTGCTTTTTCATCTCTCTGCTCCAGGGACCCTGGCCCTGGAGCAAGGCTGGAATCGTTGCGAGGTCTTGAGACCAACATTCCAAAGAGTTTCCTTCTATACCGAAAGGGCTCGAGGCATAGTCTATGAAATGTTCACGGCCCATAATGGTTTGCATACCCTGAATCTTTGTGTTCACACTTGCATTTCAAATTCCTTGTGGTTTCTCGCAAGTTAAAACAAAGACTTGTTTGAGAATGATAATAATGCCTGTCCATCCAAACTCACCTCTCACTTGTACCTTGAAATCTCATCCCTCCCGCAGGGCCAATGTTATTTTATTCACCACGCTTCCACACTCTTCATACATTCACATCTTAGAGTAAGGGCTTTAGAACTAGAGAGGTTTGGGTTTCATCCCAGGTCAGCCACTTACTGCCTGAGTGACCTTGGGCTAGTCATTTAACTTCTCTGTGCTTCAGTTTCCTCATGCCTAAACCGGGTATAAGAATAGTAGCTACCTGGCAGGACTGTTCAGAGACTTAAATAATTTAAAATATGCAAAGCGCCCAGAACAGTTCCTGGAACATACTAAGTGCTAAATGAGTATTAGCTATTATTGTTGTTACCTGTTACCAAGTTTCGTCTCCTTATTGATAAGTGGGCATAATAATGCCCCATACAATTAGCTCTTAGCAAAGAGACAATGAATTGACACAATAACCGTTGTTGTTGCTTGTGCAATATCCCCCACTGAAAATGTTTCTTGCCTGGGCTCTGCCTACCCAGAGCTTCAAAGCACCTCAGATTCCACCGTATTCAAATTTTGTTTTTAAAAACTTCTCCAGCCTCAGTAGTCTGCCCTGTTTTCTCTTATTATAAATAACCATAACTATTAATATCAATACCTCACAAGTTAGTACCAAATCATAAGGGTTTTTTAAAAATTGTTCTTTATCACTTCAATTTTCTATTAAAA
Source organism: Pteropus alecto (assembly GCF_000325575.1). Lineage (NCBI taxonomy): Eukaryota > Metazoa > Chordata > Mammalia > Chiroptera > Pteropodidae > Pteropus > Pteropus alecto. Next base: position 4,530,707 of record NW_006432945.1, read on the forward strand.
CTTTAAGCTTCCTATGTGCAAGAATTCATTTCTCTATACTTCTTTTTGTTTGTTTGTTTGTTTGTTTGTTTATTGGGGTGACATTGGTTAATACAATTATATAATTTTCAGGTATACATTATAATTTGACATCTATATATTCTATTGTGTGAATACTACCCAAAGTCCAGTTTCCTTCAGCTACCATATATTTGGCTCCCTTTACCCTGTCTACCTTCCCCCTCCTCCCCCACTCCCTACCCTGTGGTAACCACTAGTCCATTGTCCTTGTCCCTGAGTCTGTTTGTTTATACCGTTCATTTGTTGCTTTTAGATTTATAACTCACATATAAGTGATAGCATGTCATTTTCAACTTTTTCAGTCTAGCTTATTTCACTTAGCATGTTTATCTCGAGTTCCATCTGTCGCAAACGGCAGATTTCATCTTTTCTTACGGCTGAGTAATATTCCATTGCATATATTTACCACGGCTTCTTTAGCCAATCATCTATTGTAGGACACTTCGGTTGCTTCCATGTCCTGGCCACTGTGAACAGTGCTGCTCTGAACATTGATGTGCAAATATCTTTTCGGATATGGGTTTTCAAGTCTTTGGGGTAAATACTCAGTAAGGGGATTGCTGGATCATATGGTAGATCAATTCTTAGTTTTTTGAGGAGACTCCATACTGTTATCCACAGTGGCTGTATCAATTTGCAGTCCCATCAACAGTGTATGAGGGTTCCTTTTTCTCTGCATCCTCTCCAACATTTGTTATTACTTGCTCTATTGATTACAGATATTCTAACAGGTGTGAGATGGTATCTCATTGTGTCCACACTTCTTAATACGTGTTAGTATGTTGCCCAATGCTGGGCACATGGGAAGTGCTTTATAAACATTAGTTGAGTGCTGTAATCATCTGGACTCCAGTTCATATATTTATATCCATGTAGAGAGTTTCTTTCAAAGCAGGTTACATCTGTAGTCCAGCAAACTACCAGAAAAAGCATCCACATGATCTCACTTAAACTAGAATTGGGCATAAACCCAGTATCAGAGGAAACTTGGAGAGGATTTCCTCCCTCTGTAATGCTGGGAGGAGACAGGCTTTATACTCCCTGAAACAAAAA
>NW_006432945.1:4531833-4541122 GCF_000325575.1 Pteropus alecto
AGAAGGAAAAGAATGAGGCAGCATCTTCTTGATCTTTTTTCATCAATCGAAATCCTCTCTTCCCCTAGGCCGACTATGGCCAAATTTAAGAAACAGATGCTTTAAAAAAATCTCCCTGGAGTCAGTGTGGCTGTTTATCCAATTTCGCCCTGCCATCCAGACTCAGGTTATGTCCGAGAGTCCAAACAACGAGTTGGAACGTACGAACTTCAGCCTGTGGAAGCGTTCAAGGAGAGCTGAGATGGCCCCATGTCAGGGATGCTGAAGACAACATCTTGCCTTCATGAGAAGTGGGGCAGGAGCAATTCATTTCCTCCCAAGAGGAGAAATTCTTAGCTCAGCTCAGGATCCATAATCCTTGGAGCCCTACTATTTTCTAAGTGAAGACATTGTCTTTGGGGTATCCCTCTCTGCTTCTATCATCTGTTTATGGTCCCTCAATACAAAAAGTAATGTTTAACTTTTTCTAAACTCGATAGGTCCACACAGCTGTTCCATGTTGATAAATTCTGTGCATCTCTTTCTGATTCTCCTGTTGAGTTTGTACATTTTGATGGTCACGTGAGCTGTGATTAATTGCATCAATGCAGATGACAGCTCTAGTTTAGTGATCCTCAAATCTGTGAAGTTGGCCTATTTCAACTTCTTTCCTTCGCATTACCCTGATAAATTGTATGTGAACCATCAAGAGTGTGGGAGAGATGCCTCTTCATGCAATTTACAACATCTCAGAAGTGAGCATTGAAAGCCCAGCTCTGACTGCAACATCTGCTCTGAACAAGGGCACTGAGGGACCTGCCATCAGATTTTTTGTCTTAAGGATGATCACCATGTATGTTCACAAATAAAAACGTGAAGCGTTCTGACAGCCAAGCAAACCATGAAGAATTGAACTTCACGAGCAGGAAAGCACACTGCTGCGTCCTTGCTGCTACTCCTTTGAAGAAACGCCTTCCTTCAGAGCCTTTTCACTTCCTTCCTCAGACCACCTTTCCAACCCCCGTCAGGTTTATCCCTCATGGACATGTTTCTGTACAAGGACATGATTCCATCTGGAGAGGGAATCGTCCAATTTGGAAGGAATTAGTTTAGTAATGATAAAATCAGACATTTCCAGTAAACGTGTTCGAGCAGTGTGTTCAGTAGCCATGAAAGCTCATAAAGTAATCCAGCATCTCCCGAGGAGTTTGCAGTGACTCTCCAAAGCCTTCCCAACAAACCCCTTGGGATTTCAGTCCCTCTAGTCTCTCTTCTACTTAGTACATCGCTGCTACAATTCACCGGGCTCCAGATAACCTAGACCAGCCTGTTCTGCTGATCATTTTCATTCTCATGTTCTTCGCTCACTGTTTTCCTGATGTCAGTCTTCACACTGCAAATACTCTCTCCATCCCGCCACTGACCAAAATCCGACCTTGCTACAATGCCTAACGCAGGAAGTCCTTCTCTGGGACGTTCTCCTGGTCATTCAGCTCTATGCGACCGCTCTGTCCCTAACAGTCCTGCAGTTCTTGCTTTTCATGTTTATCACCTTCTGCCTCATATTCGAGACGTGTGTACACTTGCCTAACACTCCCTGCAACACTGCAGTCTCCAGGAGAGTATCCAATAAAGAAATAACTTGAGTATAAAACAGAGTGTCTTGTTGCTATGGACTGAATTGTAATCCCCCTGGCCCAATTCATGCGTTGAAGCCCTCATCCCGCAATGTGACTGAATTTGGAGATGTAGCCTTTAGGAGATAATGAAGGCTAAATGAGATCGTCAGAACGGGAAATTTCACTCCATACACGCTCACTGAAGAAAAGCCATGTGAAGACACAGCAAAAAGGCAGCCCTCTGCAAGCTAGGAAGAGAGTCCTCACCTGAAAGTGAACCCTACTGCACTTGATCTTGGGCTTCCCAGTTTCCAGAGCATGAGAAAATAAATATCTGTTGTACTTATCTGGAGAACATTTTAGGGACCATCCCAACAAATCCTAGAGAAGTATTGGCCAATCCCGTTTTCAACGAAAAACTCCTGATCGATTCCATTTGAAATAAAGTCTAACTAATTTAGCTAAATAATTCTTAAATACTATAACAAGAAGTTGATGAGAGAATAAAGATGAGGACAGAATAAAACGTAACGAGTGGATGCACTGCTCAATTAGAGAACCATCATTTTCTCTCCCTTTCCCGCTTTTAAATATTATTTTTATGGCTTCTTGGCAAGAGAAAAAGACTCTTTAAAACTATGACCCAATGTCAGGGAGAATACAGACTCGTCTCTTAAACTAATGGTTGTCGTCGAGGACTCCTTTAGCGATATTCAGATAGAAAAAAAAAAGAAAGAAAAACTTTGCAATGAACGACCTTCACAGAAGAAGACTATTCATGTTAATTAGTAGCTCTTTTCAAATATGATTCGTGTATGCATTAGGCCATGGCATGCTGAACAATGCGTGCATTGTAGTAAACATCAAGATAAGTTTCAAGTATGGTTATCAAAATTTTAGAGAACTCTAGCTAAGGTTTTTTTTTCTCATAAGATGGTGACTTGCTGCTCCTACTGCATCGCACAATAGTATCTCTCCTAATGGCTTTTAGCTTTTTCCACTGCCAACTTTTATATTTAAAATCCATACAATTACAGATAATTTATGAACATTATGAGGCTTTTCTTTTTTGCACTGATTCTTACCGATTCAAGCCAGCTTTTATCCTTAGCAAATCAAATGCATTTTGCTTACAACACTAGGTTCATTCTCACATATTCCACTTTATTCTTATTATTAGTATTTCTTATTATGCATATTTAATTTAAGAATGCATTTTCTCCATTAAAAAATTAGAATATGCTGAAAGAAGTACTAGAAGGTGATTATTTGCTTTAGTTTGCTTTTATTAACTATGTAAGCCCTGATACAGTCTTTCCAAAGTTACAACAGACAAAATACTACAAAGAAAAAGAATTAAAATCAAAATCCGCTTAAATATCCCAGAACGTCTTTATGTAATGATGGTATGTTAGGTATCAAATTCAAATAGAATGGCTAAAAATCTCTCAACATTATGTGAATGGAAAAAGGATAGCAATTTGCTAGAGTTCCTTAAGCAAAAACACTGCTAAGTATGATTCTTTGGAAAAAACACACCTTGAAAAAGACAAAAAGTATGAACTCAGGTGTGTACTCTACCCACCTCCATATACCACCTGCCTCCACCACTTCACTCTTCCCTAAAACAGGAGAATTAATGGGCCAGGCCTTAGACTTTGTCCTTACATTAAACTCCTTTAACAAAGTATTTGAGAGCCTAGGGTCTGTGAGAAAATAAGTAACTAGTTAGAGTTCTTTTCTTAATTTTGCAAGCATTGATTGAAAGCCACCAACCAAGTGATTTGGTTGTTTTTTTCTATGTGTTGCCTAAAAAATATGTATCTCCCCACTTCAACTCTGCAGTTATTAATTTCATCTATTTTTAAATTGTGAGAGCAAACCAAAGCACTGAGGGTCCATCTCTATTTGATTGATGGGAGCAGTCTCCTCCCCGCACCTTGCCACGTGGCGTTCACCACCACACACCAATGACACTTTGGTTTCCAGAGAAGGATCCTACATCAACCACACTGACTATGGCAGGGAAGAACAAAAAGCATGTTTGCTAATTTTCTGCTTATGCTGTATTTAAGTGTCATCCTTTGCTATTGTTTTGAGACATTAAAATCTATAGACACCAGTTGACTTCATCTTACTATAAAAACCAAAAGAATTTAATTCTATCTAACATTTTTTGGCACCTGTTAAGCATCTATACCAGCTACTTTTGATATGACATATTACATAATTATAATACGCATGCAAGAATTTCAACCCACATTATAAGGATGAAAATCCTTGTTCCCCCAATTACCAGATTTGTGAATATGCACATATTACTTAATCTTTCTGTGCCTCAGTTTTCTCATCTGAAAAAAGGGACAATAATACCTATCTCGTAGAGTCGTCGTGAGGATTAAATACAATGTATGTAAAACCGTCAGAACAGAATGTTTCAAGCCCAATTTCTCCCTTTGTATCCTGGATCCTATGCCTCTAGGGGCCCTTAGGATATTTCTCTCCACTTAGTAATCCCTAGTATTTTGGAATTTTCAATCTTATCCTTAATTAGAAAACAAGAAAGAGAAGAAAGAAAGAAAAAGATAGAGCACAGCCAGCTCTGCAGGACATTCCCTGTTCTCCCAGCTAACAAATTGTTTCTCTATCTGATTGCCTCACTACCCCTGTGTGGGCCCTAATATCTTGAATGAAAATAGAATATTTTAGTTGAGGCCAATCAATGACTTGAAAATAAAAATATAAACAGACCTTAATTAATTAGCTTGCTAATTATTCTTTCTTGAACACCCCTCGCCCCCCTCCCTTTTTTTGGTTCTTCCACCACTGTGGCCAAAAAGAAAACATCAAAAAAATAGTAAGGTGCTCTTTTTTTTGCTATCTTGATAATTAAGTTAATCAAATGCACAATTGATCACATAGATATAGATTATTAATATTTGGAAAGAATCATTCAACAATATCATATATGTTTTCTACCTAGTTTTAAAAAACAGAAGGGTTTAAAACATAAATAATAAAAGTAAAAAAATAATTTAAAAATAAAAATTTAAAAAATAGAAGGGTAAAGTGAGAAGGAGAAGTTTTCTGTAGTCTCAATAATAATATAATAAGTATCAGCAAGCTAATTTTAAATTCTGAAACCCCAAATTAATAAAATATCAGAAGTGTACCCCATTTATAATCTGTTAATTGCCCTCTTTATAAGGAGTCCAAAGATTTAAGTATTTGTTTTCATTAGGTGTTATTTTTAACAATATATTTCAAAATTGATGCCTCACCCCCAAATGCTGTGTTGCTGTATCATTTTACGGTAGTTACAGGAGCCTGTGAATTTGTGCCTCTTGACCTGCCAGTGAGGGCTAGGTCAGATTAATCACAGTGTTATTATGTCATGCATTCTAACAGTCTGCCTCTGGAAGAAAGTCATGTCTGCTGCAGTACAATTATCTAAGACTGATAATACAGACCAAAGTCATTATAATAAAATTTATTTGGCATAGATCTTCCCAGCCACAGTTCTAACCTCACAACTCACTTAGTAGGCACATAGGATTCTCCTTAGTGGGACATTTTCAACATGCCAGTAGAAGGCAAAGCATCTTTAATGGACATATTATATGCAAAATAGTATAATCCTTTCAACGAGGAAAGACTGGGATGTCGCTTGTTGGAAATGGATCTACATTATGAGTATCATGCCTCCATCATCTGGAGAGAGATGAGATTTGGTGATGCTTAAGAAAACCAAAGACCTATCAATAATCAGGCATAAGCATCTCCATTTCCTAATCTCTCCACATTGCAAGTTTAGACAGTTGCCAAAAATTTGTGAGGTTTGGATTAGGAATTGAGGTAGGATGATATTCAGTGGTCAGCAGAGTGCTGTCCTTCATGCACATCATAGGGAAGGTGAGGACTGCAAACCCACTGAGAGCAGAGAGAGAGGGTTTCTCTTGGTCTGGAATTTTCTGCTCATCCCTGATTCTCCCTTGTGTCAATTAAATCTTTTATTTGCCTTGTTGACTTCAATAGTACAACCTACTCTTCTCACCTACCAGCCCACCCAGGACTCTTCCTCAGAAGATGTCATTTTATGTTTGTGGAACACTTGAGGTCATCAGACATGGCTACTTCAGACTCACATATGTTCGCCTCAAATTTCCCAATGTTCTCTCCTTTCCAAACCCCATACCTCCATCTGTATTCTGGACTCCATGCTTCCGGAAATTTCCGCTAAAAATCCTCTAGCATTTTGGAATCTTCAATTTCTTCTTCCTCAGTATTCTCTCTCTCTCTCTCTCTCTCTCTCTCCTCTCTCTCTCTCTCTCTCTCTCTCTCCTCCCCCCCCCAGAAGCAATTATAGTTGTGTCCCTAAATCTATTATGACAATACAATATTCAGTAGAAGAGATAATAAACAAATGAGTAATCAAGATCAGGAAGATCTCATCCAGCAAAGAACACAGTGAGAAAATAATTTTTATTACCTTTATTGATGCATAATTTATATATTATCAACTACATCCATTTAAAGTATACAATTCAATGAGTTTTGAAAAACACATGTATCTGTGAAACCATCACCACTGTCAATATGTAGAACATTTTCAAAATTTTCCCAAATTACTTTGTGCCCCTAGATCTTCCATCCCCTCCTCTGCTCCTGGCCACAGGCAAGTACTGATCTGCTTTCCGCTGCTGTTGGTTAGTTTGCATCTCTACCACTTTATATAAATGTAATCTTACAGTAGATGATCTTTTGCTTCTAGTTCTTTCACTTAGTATAATCACTTATATTGGTGTGTATGTCAGTAATTCATTCTTTTTTTATTGCTGAGTAATATTCTAGTTTATAGATACCAAAATTTGCTTATTTAGTCATCTGTTAATGGACATTTGGATTCTTTCCAGTTTGGGGCTATTTCAAAGAAACTACCATGAACATTGTGCACAAATACTTTGTGTGGGCATATATTTTTATTTCTTTTGGATAAATACCTAGGAGTAGAATGGCTGGTGGTACAGTAGGTATATGTTTAACTTTTTAAGAAACTGAGTTCTCCAAAGTGATGGCAGCATTTACATTCCCACAGCAATGTATGAGAGTTCTGGCCGTTCCACGTCCTTGCCAACATTTAGTATGATGAGTATTTTAAATTTAAACCTTTCTAGTGGGTTCGCAGAGGTATCTCACTGTGGTTTTAATTTGCATTTCCCTGACAACTAATGACAACTAATGATAACCATCTTTTCGTGTACTTTCTGGCCATTTGTAGAGCTTCTTTTATAAATTGCTTGTTCAAATCTTTTGCCCATTTTCAAAATCAGATTGTTTTCTTATTGAGTTATAAGGGTTCTTCATACATTCCAGATACAATTTCTTTGTTAGATAGACACATTGCAAATATTTTCTTTCATTAGACTTTTCTTTTTATTTCTTTTTTTAAAATGAATTTATTTATTTAGGTTAGTTTCAAGTATACAGTACATTGGTCAGACATCTATAATGTTCATAAAATGATCCTCCCAATTGCTCCCTCCCTCCCCTGGCCCTCCACTTAACCATCATATTAATGCATTTTTTCTTAATGGTATCTTTGAATAGCAAAAGTTTTAAATTTTGATAAAGTTCAGTTGTCACTTTTTTTCTAAAACCATAAAATGGTTTGAGCTTTTTACATCCTAAGAAATTTTTGCTTGCTTGTAGGTCCTAAAAATTTTATCCTATATTTTATTTATTCATATTTTTTCATATGCTTTTTGATCATTTGTTTTTTCTTTGTAGATTACATGTTCAAGTCCTTCGTCTACTTTTTCTAACAAGATATCATATTTTTACTGAATCGTAAGAGCTTTAATATATTAACCTACACCAATCTATTAATATGTTAACCTATTTCTGCCAAAGGCATTTCAAATATTTTCTTGCTCATTAGATGTTATTTAATTTTGGTTGTGATATTTCTAACCTGCAGAGATTTAAGATTTGTATAGTCAAATTTATCAAATTATTCAGTTAGAAAGATTTTTTGTACTTTAATAACATACACGTTGGATAAATTTAGGAGGGATTAATAAAAGAGCTGCTTACAAAGCTAAGGGCAGGATGTAGGGGAAACATAAGTGGTAGTAATGACCCAGGACTAGTAGCAAAACAAACAAATAAACAAACAAAAACAAACAAAAACAAAAAACAAAAACCATGGTTATAGACAGATAGATAAACTAATATTTTTTATTCTTTATGCATTGGTTTTGCATTGTAATGATCTAATCCATTCATGACATATTTTAGTATGAGGTGTGAAGCGGAACTGTGTCTGAGCCCCCCACCCCCATCCCGCACTCCGTTCCTTGCAAAGCGGAGGCTGAGGGTAGAGGTTTGTGGGGCAGAGAGATCCCAAGGCACTAAGAGTTAGGACGAAGGGAAGATGAGGAAAGGCAGGAGGAAAGAAATCAAAGGTGGTGGTGCATCGCCACCAGGCTGACCGCAGCTTCGCGGGAAAACACAGCCTCTGCTCAGTCATGCAGGATGTCAACAGAAAGGCTGACAGAGCCAATGCACAAGTCCAGCGGAGCGGAGTGGGGATGAGGAGAGAGGAACTGATCTGTCATCTCTCCGTTTCCTTTCTTTTAATTATCAAGGTTTATGCTTCTGAGTTGTGTTACCCAAACATTGCAGGCAGCTGCTAGAGAAGTCTGGGGTCCATGGAGTCAGTCACCTGGGTCAGACCTGCGGGCCAGAACGCTGTGGCTCTTGTGCAACAGGAGCAATGAAGGCTGTGCTCAGGGCCTGGGGGAGCAGGGCTGTTAGAAGATGAGGGACAGTGGCTCAGGAGGAAGGCGGGGACTGGCAAATCCAGGCAGACACTTCCATGGTCCAATAGAGGATGCAACTTTAATAGTTAACCATTTATCTTGGCTTCATACCCATCCTTTTCCCATCAATTTAAATTTCAAATTTAGCATACTGTAAATCCTTAATTATACTAGAGTTTATTTCTGGTTCTTTCTCTATCTATTTATGATCTACCTATACACAAATGTGCATTTAGGAATAATTTTTAGCTCTCTGGTGGTACAGATTCCCTCATTTTTTTTTCCAGTTTTTTTTTTTTTCTTGGTTCTTATGAGAATAAGCTTGTGTGTGTAGGTAAAGTCATAGTAATTTTCACTAGTTTCATAAAAAAATTGTGAATTTGTATGTAAATCACACTAAAGTAATACATCTGTTTGGGGACTATCAATATTGATACTCCTATACCTTATTCATGAATACAGCAACAGTGTCAACTTATCCAAAAATTTTTTAATGTCCCTGAGTAAAATTTTCCAATTGTTCTTCATGCAGCTTCTACAGAACTTTTATTTATACCTAGATATTTTAAATTATATTACTGTCGGGCAGAACATTTTTCAATAAGCTTGTTAATTGATATTTTCTGGCATGTAGTACACTTTTTATATATTAATTTATTAACTAATCAGCTTTCTAAACTCTGTAGCTCAAATAATTTATAAATTTATTCTTATGAGTTTTCTAGATAGACAATCATATTGTCTGTAAATAATGATAATTTTCTTTCTTCTCCAATAATTACATTTCTAATTTCTCTTTTCTGACCTTTTCATTGGCTATAAAATGAATAATTCTTATGTCATCTTCCTCTTATTTTTAATACGAATGTT